>NC_051160.1:181634755-181885442 GCF_013339745.2 Dermacentor silvarum | reverse complement strand
ATGGCCAGAAAATGACGCAACGCTGCAGCACAGTGATAGCATTTGATAGCATTGATAGCACAAAACGACGCGTAAACAATAATTTCATCTCCATGTGCGTGGTGGTTGGGCTCCATGTGTGTGGCGGTTTCCCGCCAGTTGGTTCAAAACAGATGTGAATGGCCCATTGTATACCCCAAGCCACCACCGATGCCTCTTTCACAAGTGTCGCGATACTCCGTGGCGGCACGTCCCACCAATCGTTGTGCCTTTTTGTGTCATGACGTAAATATCTCGCTAGCGCTGTTATCAGCAGTTGCCCTTTGAACTCACTACGAGGACGGCCGCTCGTTTAACCACATCTTCCAGGCTCCTGACGTCAGGATCCTGACGAGGCCGTGCAGTGTGCCGCGGTTATGAACGCTGTGGCTCATACACTAGTCTATGACGATGGGGCGAACTTGCCGCAGCAAACACACTAGTTGGCCATCACGCCGGGCGAAAACAAGACGCCGGTGTCCTTGCTCTTTGACGAACATGCCGAAGACCCTCAATATTGTCAATAATGATAATATGTAAATTCACCATAGCAATACTCAATATAGCAGACCCAGAATAGTCACAGCTTCACTGGCTTCCTCTTCGTAGTAGTGGTAGTGCTCTGAATTTCTTCCTTAGGCACCCGGCTCGAGCCACAAATAGCAAGGAACTGTCCTCTGTCTTATCCTACAGATTTTCCCTTGGAATTTCTTTCATCCTCATTCATGTAAATCTCCATGGGCACTTTTTGTTTCCACTCCTTGCTTCGCTCACTTTATTTCTGATGACGCCTGGTTGTCTATTTACCGTTTCAATTACCGCGTTGCCAACTTTCTTGACCTCCAGTCCACGCTTTTTCAGGACACGCTGCGCCACCTAGTGCCACGGCCGAGAAATACGGCCTCCGAGACGAGAAGCGCCTGCGAAATTGTTCCTTCGCTCGCCACACACAAAGTGGCCCACACACACAGTGACCCCAGTTGGCCAGACGTTCAAGGAAGAGCGGTACTTACCCACTGCATTCATGGCGCCACTCGCTTAGGCGTGAAAGGCACTCAATTCAAGCATTTGTGGAGCAGTTTGCTCCACAAATGCTCCACAAGTTGGCGTCAAAGACGGTCATACAACAGCGGCACAGACCATACTGGCACAAGTTCGCATCAAAGACCAGCACAGTGTTTCTAATCTGCGCCAAATAGTTTCTTCAATATGCCTACCCAATCTCGCATCTACGCTCACCCATGTTTTCATGAAAGAGGTTCGATGAAGAGCGGCCACGTAGGTAAACCTTGGCACATGCCCCAAGTTGGCCCGGTCGTTGGTTTCAAACCTTGTTTACCTCGGCACAGCAGCTCGATGCGCTAACCATAGACCACGGACTATCCAGTCACCCAGGTAGGTGGGAAAAGGGTTAGACACAAACATAGATAGATTAGATACCGCAAAAGTGCGTCAAGTACCCTTAGAATGCTAATTCATTAAAACATAATCCTTCTAGACGTACGTGTTTATACTGCAGAGAGGGAGCTTACTGAACTTACTGAACTGACTCCGGCCACTCCATGCCTCCACTACTAAAACTTGTTACAGGTCTGTTTGGTTCACTGTGCTTAACACGGAGCGCAGTACAAGACAAAAGCCACTGTCCTCGCTTCTTTCTGTTTCACTATATCTTTCCTTGCTGTACCCCCAGCACACACTTCAAGAACTCTTTCGGATGACGCATGCTGGCTTCATGCGGTGTCAGCGTGCGGCAGGGCATTCTAGCGCCCCGGCAGTGTGATTTTTTTCGCAGTCATGTAAGACCCATGGTGGGCGGACAATCGGCTTTCACCGAATTGAATTACACTTCTCCAGGACGGTTTTCTATTTACACGTGCTTCCCCCCCTATATTCTAGGGCAATCGCTATTGATGGCACAGATTCGACACTGTGCAAACGCTAGGCGTGCCGCGCGTGCAATTTGATGGCGCACGTTTGCCTCATTATATCGAATTGGTGACAATGTTCACGAAGTCTCAAAGTATCAAGTGTGTGTTGAAGGGCCCCCTGAACCACCTCTGATAATTAAAAAGAAAAGAAACAGTCGCGCGCTCCTCTTCACACGTCGACCGTGAAGCCAACAGGTTCATGCACGCGAGGGCTGTCTCTTCCGCGTCGTGTCGCGTAAAATCATGCGCAGCGTGTATCGCAATACGCATGCGGCGACAGCAGCGTGTAGCCCCCAAAGCCCTGTTAAGCGAACGTGGGAGGACAAGAGCGTGACTTTCGGTACTCAGTTGGCGAGGGTAGAGAAAGCTAGAGAGAAACGGCTCGCTCGCTCGGCTCTACACGTGGTTTAGGCGGCCCTTTAAGCGAGTGTGATATTACGCGATCATACAGCAGGGTGACCAAAGTAAAACAGGCGCGCACTCGTAGCAGTAAACAGCGTTTGCAGGACAGCTCACCTAAGACCTTGACACCGTGTACGTGACCAGCGGAGATCCAGCCTGGAGGCGGGATCGTGACTAGGTGGTGTGAGTAATAGACGAAGCTGTCGATTATCTGCCAGTGGTGGAACCGGTAGCTTGTAAGGGTCGGTGCACCGTGGATAAACCTGAGAACAAACAAATTGAATATGCTAAGTCTCGCATCATAATAGGCAAATGTCTTGCAAAGAGGAGCGCACAGAAAGGGCTACCTCTTTTTTCGTATACAACTTCTGCGCGCCCCTTCACAAGATAGCTCTCGTATATTTTTCTTTTAGGGATGCAGAGTGCACTCACTCGTTAAAATGGTCTCAGAAGTCTCAGCGAAAAAGAATGAAGTGGCAATATAGCGGTAAATGTGAGAGAAATGCGTTAGCATTATGGTGCACCTCTTTGAGGCCCGGTAACAATCATTTAAAGCGCGTTCACCACATTGCAAAACGGTCAGGAGCTCACTAGACACGCGTCCTCCTTCTTCAAGGGCGCAACTGACGGAGCAGGCAACCGTAAGTTGCTTTATGTACGTATGCATACGGACAAAGGTTTTCGCGCCAGACCCGAAGATATAATATTAAAAAAAAGGGAAAAAGACGAACGTTATGGCCGGAGTGAATACAAGTGCAGTCGCGCTACAGGTGAATATAGAGACACCAGACACTCATCGCGTTGTCCACACGAC
The DNA here is from genome assembly GCF_013339745.2 of Dermacentor silvarum. NCBI lineage: Eukaryota > Metazoa > Arthropoda > Arachnida > Ixodida > Ixodidae > Dermacentor > Dermacentor silvarum. The sequence continues at coordinate 181,882,277 of NC_051160.1, read as the reverse complement.
ATGCGCACAATCAAGCCCCTATCATAACACAGTGACGAAATTAAAGAAGGGCCGGGCAGTTCTAAAAATCACAGCAGATAGGAATCATCACTTGATGTAATCACATAATCATGCGGTGCTAAAGAAGTACAAGCTGCGCACGAGTGGATAACATGAACGCGAGTGCTGTTTTCCGCCCTGCGGCAGAAAGCGGGATTTAAAAATGCGACGGCATACAGATTACAATGCACACGTGGGAAAAAACCGGTATATAATGCATTCACACAAACCAAAACTTCCTATTGCTGCAATTATGCAATGTCAGTTAACATGTGTCCCGTGCAGAGCATGACATAGCCGTAGCTGCCAGTAACCGGGCATAAATACAAGCTTGCAATATAGAAAAACCTCGTGCAAACAGCCACCGTGAGCCCGTGCACAAATATATATGTATTGTCACGAGTCAACGCGAACAAGAGGCAACACGTTGAGCAGGACCGCGGAACAGCTTAAGAATCACCAGCACCAAGACATCTTCTTCGTCTTCGAGTTAGCCTGTCCTACTGCTCGGAGTCAGTTAAAGCACATACTCTCATCGTCGTTTAAACGTCTAGATAGAGTACGCGTCATTTGCTCTCTCTCTAAAAGAGCATCGCCCCGATGCTAGACAATGAAGTTCGCTTGGTGAAAAGGAAAGTCGCTCGTATAGTCACTCGATGACGTAGGGCTTCATGCGCACTACGCGCACAAATTCAGAACGGTGTTGGCGGCGCCTTGTGCAGTAAGGGCTATCTGGAACGACCTCGTATGTGGCGTCACTTAGCCGACGGAGCACTTTATAGGGTCCGAAATATCGCCTCAGCAGCTTCTCGGATAGTCCCCGTTTTCGTATAGGCGTCCAGACCCATACTCTGTCACCGGTTTCGTAAGTTACAGGCTTATGATGGGCATTATAGCCACCTGCATCGTATGCTTGCTGGGTGTATTCGCACGGGTGCGAGCTGCCTGGCTTCTTCTGCACTTTGCGTAAAAGCATCGGATCCGTGTCAATGTCGTCAGGTGCGTGTGTGGTAGCAGGCAGCGAGCATCGTCCTTACTTCACGTCCATGGACAAGACTGAATGGAGTCATCCGTGTAGTTTCTTGTTTAGCCGGGTTATAAGCAACGTGTATAAGGCAGATCTCGTCCAATCGTTGTGCTCTAGATTCACGTACATGGAAAGCATGTCTTCGAGTGTTTTGTTCAGGCGCTCTGTTAGTCCGTTTGTTTGTGATGGTAGGCTGCTGTCTTCGGTGGCTGGGCCACTGAGCATCAGGACGTTATCTAAAAGCGCGGCTGTGAATGCGGTGCCTCGGTCTGTTATGACGATTGTTGGTGCACCATGTCTCAGAACAACATTCTCTATGAAAAATCGGGCCACCTCTGCTGCTGTGCCTCTCTGGATAGCTTTTGTTTCGGCGTAGCGAGTAAGATAGTCAGTTGCTACAATAACCCAGCGGTTACCACTAGCAGAGGTAGGAAGCGGAGCCAAGAGGTCCATTCCGATCTGGTCAAATGGCGTTTGCGGTACTTGAACGGGTTGTAGCAAACCGGCTAGTTTCGGTGGAGGTGACTTACGCCGCTGACAATCTAGGCAGGTCCGAACTTGATGTTTCACAGCAACGGGCAGTCCTGGCCAATAATATCTTTGTCGCACTCTGTTCAGTGTTCGCGTGTATCCTAGATGCCCAGAAGTGACCTCGTTGTGGCATGCTTCCAGTATTTCACTACGAAGAGCAGTAGGAACGACGAGAAAATAGCTTGATCCGCTCGCTGAGAAGTTCAATTTGTATAGAACGTTGTTCCTTAAGCAAAACGATGATAACCCTCTTGCGAAAGCTTTAGGTGCTGTCTGGGTTCGTCCGTCCGAGAAATTAATCAGGTCAAGCAAGTCAGGGCCGTCACGTTGTTGTTGTGCAATGGTAGACGTGTCGAGAAGACCAAGGAATGCTGTTTCCTCTTCATCGGTCGAAGGAGCTGACTCAATGGGTGACCGAGACAGGCAGTTAGCGTCGGTATGCCGTTTCCAAGACCTGTGCAGCACCGTCAGTCTCAGGCTCCAACGTGCTAATCGCCCAGAAGAATCTTTCAGATTTGTGAGCCAGCAAAGCGAATGATCGTCGCTGATAACCTTGAAGTGGCGACCGTACAAATAAGGGCGAAATTTTGTGACCACCCATACCACGGCGAGACACTCTTTCTCAGTTGTAGAATAACTTGCCTCTGCGCGTGAGAGCGTTCTGCTTGCATAGGCGATTACTCTTTCTGTGTCCTCCTGGCACTGCACAAGAACAGCTCCGAGACCAACATTGCTGGCATCAGTGTGAAGCATTGTCGGAGCTGTCTCGTCACAGTGGGCAAGCACAGGGGGTGTTTGTAAACGGTTCCGCAAATCGGTAAATGCAGCTTGCTGTTCGTCGCCCCATACAAACGCAACGTCATCTCTCGTGAGGCGAGTTAACGGCGACGCAATGCGAGCAAAGTGTGCAATAAACCGCCGATAATATTCACAAAGGCCGAGAAAGCGCCTGACAGCCTTATATCTGAAGGAACAGGGAACTGTGCGACAGCGGCAATTTTTTTAGGATCCGGGCGGACTCCCGCGTGGCTGAAAACATGGCCAAGGAAGTCTAGTTCCTCAAAGCAAAAGTGGCATTTCTCAGGCTTTAGGGTGAGGCTGGCGGACCGTATAGAAGGCAGAACTGCTTCAAGCCGTTCGAGGTGCTCCTTAAACGTTGCGGAAAACACTATGACGTCGTCGAGATAGACTAAGCAGGTTTTCCACTTCATCCCCAAAAGCACGGTATCCATAAGCCGTTGAAAAGTAGCAGGTGCAGAGCACAAGCCGAAAGGCAAGACCTTAAATTCGTATAGTCCATCTGGCGTGACAAAAGCGGTTTTCTCACGGTCTCTCGGGTCTACTTCAATTTGCCAATAGCCGCTCTTTAAGTCAATGGAAGAGAAATAACGAGCGCTTCGAAGCCTATCTAGTGAATCGTCTGTGGGGAAGCGGATACACGTCTTTTTTGGTAACCTGATTTAGCTTTCGATAATCCACACAAAAACGCAGGCTGCCGTCCTTCTCTTTACCAAAACTACAGGTGATGCCCACGGGCTCTTGGAAGGCTGAATCACATCGTCTTCAAGCATTTGGTTTACCTGCTGTTGTATCGCTTCACGTTCTTTTGTGGCCACACGATAAGGGTTTTGGTGAATCGGTCTCGCTTCGTCCTCTGTGATTATGCGGTGCTTGGTTAGGGGCGTTCGACCAACTCTCGACGTCGTCGCAAAGCAGTCGTGGAACTCGGCCAGTAGCGCAAGAAGTCGTTCTCGCTCGTGCTGCGGTAAAGTAGCCTTTACGTCAAGCACAGGGGCTGGGTCTAGCGCATGCGCTTCTTCTAGTACTGAAAAGCACCCACGAACATCAGCGACATCGTCAAAATAGGCGACAGCCGTGTCCTTTGGTAGGTGCCGTCGCTCTGTGCTAAAATTGGTCAACAACAGGTTCGTGCGCCCATCGGTGACATTTACGATGCCTCGCGTAACGGCGATGCCGTGAGTAAATAACAAGGAGGTTAGTTGGTCTGCAACTCCTTCACAATCAAACGGTACGTCACATGCGACCGAAACAAGGATACAAGAGCGAGGTGGGACAACCACGTCGTTTTCGATTAGACGACAGGCGATGCGTTTCGGCGATAAGCAGGGAATTAAATCTGGAGTCCTGTGAAACGTAACCAAGCGGTCCGGGATGTTGATTATGGCGTCGTATTCCCGTAGAAAATTCATGCCTATGATTAAATCTTTACAGCATGTTGCAAGAACTACGAAAGTTGCCACGAAGGACGAACCTCCTATGGTGACTCTCGCCGTACAGCTTCCAGCAGGCGTGAGTAGTTGGCCGCCGCCGCTTATATGGGGTCCATTTCAGGGCGTTTTTACTTTCTTAAGGCGAACGCCTAGAGCTTGACTCATTATCGAATAATCGCCACCAGTGTCGACTAGCGCTGTCACTTGCTGTCCGTCAACTGAAACAAAATATCGGCGCTCACAATTTTGTCGGTGTTAGAATTTGTCGGCTTCACGGCATCCGGCGGCGGGATCATTGGGGGTTTTTCATCGTCTTGTTGGCCCGCAACCACACCCCCAGAGGTCGCCACCGTTAGTTTCCCCGGCGTGGACTGGGCGACCTTCTTCCCCGGATGTCAGCAAAAGTACGTCCACTCGGTGCAGATAAATGAGTAGGGGACTGAGAGCGTGACCGCCGGCCAAATCGGTCTGGTGGTTGGGCTGAGAGTCATCGTTCGAGTGTGCGTTGCGGGAACACCTTGAAAAGCAGCGTCGTTGCGGCGTAGCATGTAGTCGCCACTGGTGCGTCGACCGTCAGACCAGGATTGATAAGGTCGAAATGAGGCATCGCGGTACCAGCAATAGCGGGAAACATGGCCGATGCCTCCGCAGTGATAGCAGAGGGGGCGCCTAGTGCCAGTGCGCCATACGTCCGTTCTTCGAATTTGCGGCCGCCTCGAAGGCTCGTCTTGCGGCGGTGACCAAAATGCAGCTGGCGGCGGCTGGTGGTAGGACGGGATCGGCACAACGGGCGGATGTCTCAAAGGTTCCTCTGTTGGTGATGACCATGGTGTGGCCCTCGGTGGCTGATGGTGCGACCGCATGGGCGTCATAGCTGGTTGACGTCGGACAACGTCGGCGTAACTTAGGGGGCGCTGCTGGTGAACAGGATCGCCTGCCCAAAATGCTTGCCTAACTTCATCACGGACGATTTCAGCGACTGATGCCATGGGTGGGCCCACTGCTGGTGAACAGAGCTTCTGAAGTTCTTCGCGAAGAATCTCCCGAATTAGATCACGGAGGGAGTTCTGACTGGTAACGGTCATTGCAGCGGAGTTGATAGGAGTGCTGGTGGGCAAGCGATCGTACTGCCTGCCTCTTAGATGGAGTGCGCGTTCAATACCAGTGGCTTCCTTTATAAAATCAGCCACGGTACTCGGTGGATTGCGCACAAGTCCGGCGAAGAGTTCCTCTTTTACGCCACGCATAAGGTAGCGCAACTTCTTTTCCTCGGGCATGTGAGGGTCAGCTCTACGACACAGGCGGGTCATGTCCTCGGCAAACATTTCCACAGTTTCATTGGGTTTCTGGAAGCGCAACTCAATTAGTTGCTGGGCATGGTCCCGTCGATCAACACTCGCAAATGTTTCAGTGAGCTGATGTTGGAAATCATTCCATGTGGCGATGTTGGCTTCACGGTTCTTAAACCACGTGCGAGAACTACCGTCAAGGAGAAATAGACGTGGAGAGCTTTTGTTGAACAGTCCACCCATTGACCTTGGCAACACGTTCGTACTGGTCAAGCCAGTCTTCAACATCTTCATGTGCGCCACCATGAAACCGATCGGGAACCAGTGGTTGCAGAAGAGTTACCTGGGACGGACTGTGAGTAGAGCTGTCTTGTGGAACTCGTAGAACCTGTGGCGGGTGGTGGTCGCCAGTGACAGAGGTAGACAGGGCTCGGACGAGCGTTCTTGCAGGGGGTTGAGCTCGGGAGCAAGGCCTAGCAACCGCCGACTGAGCGATGCACAGGAGTTATTGGATATGGGCTGGATGAACGGCTTCCGGGAGGAGTCCGGATCATCAAGCGGGGTTGTGTACCCAGCACTTCCACCATTGTCACGAGTCAACGCGAACAAGAGGCAACACGTTGAGCAAGACGGCGGAACAGCTTAAGAATCATCAGCACAGACATCTACTTCGTCTTCGAATTAGCCTGTCCTACTGCTCGGAGTCAGTTAAAGCACATACTCTCAACGTCGTTTAAACGTCTAGATAGAGTACGCGCATATATATATATATATATATATATATATATATATATATATATATATTTTATAGAATATATTGTAGCGAAGAAGAGACGCTAGTGGGTCAACGCTAGTGGGTCGAGCGCTTTTGATCGGCAACCGCTCTCGTGCTCAAAAGCTGTTACTGCGCTGACCGTTGACGTTGCGCAGCTCCCAGCTCTGTCGAATAAACACCTTTAGAATTGGTGGATTGTGCTGGGTAACCTCAGTATATCATCCTGGAACTCCGATCCCATACCCTACCATCTACCATGCCCCAAGACGCCTCCGAGCAAACTCATGCCACACCCGCTGCGTGTCCCGGGGTACCTCGACACCGCGACCCTCCGATCTACACAGGAGCGGACGACACTGACGTGGACGAATGGCTCACGGCGTATGACAGGGTAAGCGCCCATAACAAGTGGGACGAAGCGGACAAACTGCGCCATGTTCTGTTCTACCTTGCTGGTGTGGCCAGCCTGTGGTATAACAACCATGAAGCAGAGTTCCAGACATGGTCCGAATTTAAGACTTCCTTCGCCGATGTATTTGGTCGCTCTGCTGTTCGCAAGATGCGTGCCGAGCAGCGTTTGCAAAACGAGCTCAACAGCCAGGTGAAACATTCACCAGCTACATTGAAGATGTCCTCGACCTATGCCGGAAAGTCAATTCGACTATGGCAGAGTCTCATCGACTCCAAAACATACTGAAGGGCATTGAGGACGACGCCTTTAACATGTTGCTGGCCAAAAATCCTCGCTCTGTGGCCGAAATTATCCTGCTGTGCCAGAGCTATGAAGAACTCCGCAGGCAGCGATCACTTACCGTCGATCTCTACGGGACGAAACACCTCGTGGTTTGGCTGCCATGTCCGACCAGACAGCTTTGCTCGCAGAGATGAAGGCGTTCGTCCGCGAGGAAGTTGCCCGGCAACTCTCGTTGATGGATTTTGCACAGCCGCAGCGGTACACGCGCCAACGCCGAGTTTTGCGCCTCCGCTTCGCCGCGCCATAGGGCAAGAAATCAACGACGTTTTGCCTGAACACCGCCGGCACGTTCCGGCGGCGAACCTCACAGCTACGCTGAAGTCATGGCCAGACCCGACAGATCCCGACGGCTGTACCACTCAGCTACGCGGAAGTCGTCACCCAGCCCCAACAACTCCCTCAACGGGGCCCTCTCACCTACGCCGAAGCCCTCGCTATGTCTCGACCACAACCTGGCATGCAATCACTTCATCAGCCGCCCCGTCCAACCTGTCCTCCCAAGGGATGGGACCTGTCGCGCGAATCGGTGGCGTACAGCGGACAATCGGCCGATAGTTGGCGTGCGGTACGCAGGCCACGTCGCACGCACTGTAGTCCCGTGCAGTCGCCTAGCGCTACACCATATGCGCCAATTATGGTGGATTCACCGCGCCCATATTACGATGATGAACGTCGTGCTGCGTCACCACCATTCCGCCGGTCTGCCACCATCCGCCGCTCACCTTCTCCACGTCGACGCTCCCCATCACCAATGCGGCCTCGTCCCGAAGCTCGGGAAGAGGAAAACTAGTCGTCGCAGTCCATCAGGCAAGGGCTGATATGCCGTCGAAACGCGAAAGTCCACAACGTAGCCCGACCAATGTGATAGAAGTGTTAGTTGACGGTGTGCGCATGTATGCCCTCGTAGACACCGGAGTCGCTGTATCAGTTATGGACGCAAAGCTTTGTCGCTTCCTTCGAAAGGTCACGACCCCCTTGCTGGATTCTCCCTCCGCACAGCAGGCGCACAGCGTATTGACCCGATAGCGGCGTGCACCGCTCGTGTTCTCATCGAGGACGTTGTATACGCCGTCGAATTTATTGTGATTTGATCGTGCTCCCACGAAGTTATCCTGGGGTGGGACTTCCTTGCCCGCCACAATGCCATCATTCATTGCGCACGGGCCGAACTAGAACTGTCGCCGATGTCAGGTATGACGCCTGCCAATAATGCTTCTTTTGTGAACAAACTACTCGTCAGGCACGACACCAACGTGCCTCCCAACTCGTCATTGATTGTCGCTATGCATTGCAGCAGCCTCTCCGACGCCGTCGCACTACTTTCTCCATCCGGCCGCATTTATAATCGAAAAGGTCTGCTGCTACCTTTTGCGACAGTGAACGTGAAACAGGGCTCTACTGCTATTTTCGTCTGTAACCCCTTGCCATACCCTGGGATGCTGCTTCAAGGCGAATGTCTTGGCTATGTGGAAGCGATCGACGCCGTACAAATTACGGATGCTCCCGAAGACACGTCCTTAGCCAGTTACAGCACGCTCGGTTCTATCTCTAAGTCCGACCCTTTACCCACAGCCACAGATGTGCTCGATTCATCTATTGCCAATGGTCTCACCCCAGCTCAGCGTTCTCAGCTCCTGCGCATCTTAGAAGAATTTCGTTCTTCTTTTGATGTTGGGCAACCTTCCCTGGGCCGGACGTCTGCTGTCACGCATCGTATTGACACTGGCTCCCAATCGCCATTGCGGCAACGCCCATATCGCGTCTCTGCCGCTAACCGTCGTGTGATTAGTGAGCAAGTCGACGAAATGCTTCACTGCGAAGTAATCCGACCCTCAAACAGTCCTTGGGCATCTTCTGTCGTCCTTGTTACGAAAAAAGATGGCTCTGTACGGTTCGGTGTTGACTATCGGCGCCTGAACAAGATCGCTCGCAAAGATGTAAACCCGCTACCGCGAATTGATGACGCTATCGATAGCCTACAAGGAGCTGAATTCTTTTCATCTCTAGATTTACGCTCCGGCTATTGGCAAGTGCCCATGGCTGACGCCGATAGGCCGAAGACAGCCTTTGTCACACCCGACGGCTTATACGAATTTAACGTCATGCCGTTTGGACTTTGTAATGCGCCAGCAACCTTCGAACGCATGATGGACACAGTTCGGCGCGGCTTGAAGTGGCACACATGTTCATGTTACCTAGACGACGTGGTTGTTTTTGCCCATGACTTCACCACTCACCTTCAACGCCTCCGGCGTGTTTTGACGTGCCTAACAAACGCTGGCCTACAACTGAACCTAAAGAAGTGCCGATTCGCAGCGCGGCAGCTCACGATACTGGGTTACGTCGTCTCGAAGGATGGAATCCTCCCCGATCCAGCCAAACTTCGTGCAGTCGCCGAATTCCCGAAACCGACGTCCGTCAAAGAACTGCGCAGTTTCGTGGGCTTATGTTCCTACTTCAGGCGCTTCATTCGTAATTTCGCCGCCGTCATATCGCCCCTGACGAAGCTCCTTGGAAACAACAGACCCCTCCATTCGTGGTCATCCGAGTGCGACGAAGCGTTCGCAAAGCTCCGTCGTTTGCTGACGTCTCCCCCCATTTTGCGTCACTACGGCCCAACGGCACCTATTGAGGTACACACGGATGCCAGCGGTGTTGGCCTCGGCGCTGTCCTAGCGCAACGCAAACAAGGCTTTCTGAATATGTTGTGGCATATGCAAGCCGTACGCTTACTAAGGCCGAGACCAATTACACCGTCACGGAAAAAAATGCCTGGCGATCATCTGGGCGCTTACTAAGTTCCGGCCCTATTTGTATGGTCGCCAATTTGATGTCACGGACCACCATGCATTATTCTGGCTGTCGTCATTGAAGGATCCCTCAGGCCGTCTCGCCCGCTGGGCACTTCGATTGCAGGATTACGATATCCGCGTACTTTACCGCAACGGACACCAGCATGCTGACACTGACGCCCTCTCACGTTCTCCCTTGCCTGACGACAATGCCTGCTGCTCACTATCCCAGCTTGACGTTTCTTCCATCGACATTGGGACCATCGCTCCCGAGCAGCGCAAGGAACCCTGGATTGCCTCCCTCATAGACTTCCTTGCTGATCCGTCATCGCAGCCCAACCACTCGTGCATTGCGCCGTCAAGCTCGCCAGTTCTCCATTAGCGATGCACCTGCTCACCGACGCAATTTACACCTCGACGGACGCAGTGGTTTATTAGTAGTACCTCGAAGCCTCCGTTCGGAAATCTGCGCATCGTTCCACTCTGATGCACAGGGGTGTACACTCGGGACTTTTCAAAAACTTACCGGCGCATTCCGACAAGCGCTACTATACTGGCGAGGAATGTACTACTACTTGTCAGAAGTTTCGTTCGCTCATGCCCAGACTGCCAGCGCCGGAAATCTTCACCCCAGCTCTCGCCAGCTGGTCTGCAGCCTCTAACCCTGCCCAACCGGACCGTTCAGTCGCGTCGGAATCGATCTGTATGGACCACTTCCTTTGACATCAGCTGGTAACCGCTGGGCCATTGTTGCAGTCGATCACCTCTCACACGATACGCCGAAACGGCCGCCCTTTCGGCAGTAACAGCGCGCGACGTTGCCACATTCCTGCTTCGCCGATTCATTCTGTGGCATGGTCCCACCTGAAGAACTGCTTCAGCGATCGCGGACGCGTCTTCTTGTCGGAGGTAGTTGAAGCCATCCTCAAAGAGTGCAACGTTGTTCATCGCACAACTACGGCGTACCACCCTCCAACGAATGGCCTCACTGAACGCTTCAACCGTACGCTCGGTGATATGCTTTCAATGTACGTCGCCATCCGACCACACGAAACTGGGACGCCACCCTGCCCTTCGTAACCTACGCGTATAACACCGCTACGCAGACCACCACTGGTTTTTCACCATATTCTTACTGTATGGTCGGCACCCTTCGCACACCATCGACACAATTCTGCCGTATCGGCCGTATGCATCTGGTTTCGTGCCTATCTCTGCCACGGTCAGACATGCAGAAAAGTGCCGCTACCTCGCTCGGGCATTTACTACCGAAGATCAAGAGCGCCAGGAGGAGCCGCGCAGTGACGCCACTTTCACGCTCACCTTCGATCCGGGAGCGCTCGTGTGGCTCTCAGTCCCTTTGACTGCCCCTGGCCTCTCATCAAAGCTGGTTCCGAAATATGAAGGCCCTTATCGTGTCATCGAACGCGCATCTCCTGTGAACTATGTAATATAACCAGTCGAGCCATCTTCAGACATGCGCCGCCGTGGACGAGACATTGTCCATGTCGACCGTCTAAAGCCTTACTACGACCCGCTCATTGTGACGAACTGTTAGGTCGCCGGACGGCTCCCTTATCGCTCCCGGGGGTGATTGTAGCGAAGAAGAGACGCTAGTGGGTTCAACGCTACTGGATCAAAACGCTAGTGGGTCGAGCGCTCTTGATCGCAACGGCTCTCGTGCTTGAAAGCTGTTACTGCTGGCTGACCGGTGATGTTGCGCTGCTCCAAGCTCTGCCGAATAAACACCTTTAGAATATATATATATATATATATATAGATATATATAATATATATAATGAACTGGTCATGTTAATTGGTGATGCAGGTTAATTTTCCTATGTTTTGTTAATACCACACGAAAGAGTTTTGAAGTTGTATATCAGGTAAGATTCGTGACTAAACGATTGTGGTGGGAAGGAAAACCATATTCCAGGATACACAACAACGGCACCGCCGAGTGGCGCTGGCGCGCCGGCGTGAGCGCCGCATGCGGCGAAAATCTCAACGGAGCGGGTGTACACCTTTCTCCTTCACACCGCCTTGATTGGCCTGCTGCACTGCACGTGTTTGCGCAGGTCTCATAGCGCGCACGTGCACGATGATTCGCGCTTAGATCGGCCTTCAAGAAGTTCTGTGCGGTGGACAACTATTTTCGCGGGCTGCAATGTGACGAAAGGGCAGCTTCTCCTTAGCCTGTAGTGACGCGGTGCAGTTCATCGGAGACGACATCGTCCTCGCCATGGGGAAGTGCGTTTCGCAGTCAAGACGACGTGTTTACGACGTGCATTTAGAGGTAAGCACAATGTTCTTGCACATTCATAATTGCATTCCTGTTTTGTTTCGTTGCTGTGCGCTCTCGATTTTGGTCTCAGGGGCTCTTAATTAAATACATAAAAAGGAGAACTCGTCTTTCTCGGCAACTACTGCACCAAATTGTGATGAGGTTTGTTGCAACTGCGATACCTGTCCTTGGCGCAGAGCTACAAGTTTGTAAACTTCGTGCTTCTATTTTTCTCAAACTTACATATTGCCGCACCTGTAACTTATTAATCGAAGTACAGGCGCGGAAATATTTTATTTTTTTTAAATTCAAGCCCTAAATCGAAATTCCGTTTGCAACACATTCATTAAAATTGATTCAGGGTTATTCCAGAAAAGCGTTTCCGCGTTTTACATGTACTTAAATAAGCGGCATCGGAGTTGGGCCCGAAATAAAGCTTCCTCTTAAGCGTCCCTGACGCAAGTGACAGCTTTTAGTTGAGATATTTAACCTTACTAGCACCCATCCAAGCGCACATGCGATACGCTGTAAGTTATCCTGTCATTTTTTTGGTAACGTATGGCACACATCGGTATCATGATTCCGTATGTGCTATTTCACGGTCACACTTCCTTTTCGCGAACTTGATTGATACCCCAGTCACACGGTGCACTTTCGATAGCGATGAAGTTCTTCACTCGCGATTGGTTAATTTGCGCAATCTGCGGGAAAGAGCTCATCGCTGTCGAGAAATTTTATCTTGGTCGCGATCGAAAGTGCACCGCGTGTCTGGGCTATGACTGCTCACACAGTAAGAGCTAGTTCACTGCGTCTTTGTGCTAGAAAATTAATATGCACACAACAACGCGCAATGCATTTTCCTTTTCGCAGCTGTCATGGTCGTGCCCCCTAAAAGGAGAGCTTCGCATTTCCTGCGGCAAGTGCGCTTGCATTGCTGTTGTACGGGGTCAGTGCAAGCATGCAGTGGCCGTATGCCTCTACCTGTGAGGAGGCCAGCTGCACAAGCCGACCTCAGCAGTGGGGAAAGCCCAGCGCAGAGCCCCGGATGCAGAGATCACAAAACTTATCAGACGTGGTGCCTCGTAAGTTTGCCGCATAACAACATTCACCAGCAATGTGGCGCAACATACAAAAACCTTTGCTCACAGTAGGAAAAAGGCTCTGAATGGAGAGTACAAACACGTCACTGACCTATAATTGGGAATATTATTTTGTTTTTGTGTAATTTAGAACATTTATTTCATAGGTAGACACTGCTATGCTCAGTATAGTTACACACCTTAAGGCATCTTAGTGCTGAGTTATATTACATTCAACTGACTTTATGTACACATTGACATAGGAACCAAAATGTGTCAATACATGTCACCTGCTGTCTCTTAATTTGTGCAACAGGTAAGAAATCAACAGCTCCAGACATCCAATTTGTGCCAAGAACAACACTGATGAGCTACCCGGGATTGACTGCCCCCTAAAAGAAGTGCTCGAGTTGAAGCACTTCAGTGCTGATGAGCTTACTTGCAGAGAGGTGCTCGACACAGTTGTTGGATTAGGTATCGAAGGCCGCAGAGAAAGACATCCTTGAGAACCTTCTCAAACAAATGTCACACCGGCCTGTGTACCATCTTCTGAATGTGATGGAGCATGGGACAACCCAGAAAAAAGATTTTTTGGTGGAAATGAAAAGTGATCACAGAGAAAAGTATCAAGAAAAGGTAACTCTTGAGCAAAGTCCATGTCAATTAGCTTTATTGACACACGGACAATCAAGCTGTGCATGGTATGTAAGAATTAAATTTTAGAGTTGGAATGCACACAATGGGCTGGAGTGACATATTTCATGTTTCCCAATATGCAGATGTCATCAGTAGAGGAGGCTTCGCATCAACAGTACCAAAGCACGCCTGATTCGGACAAAAAGGGATGACAAAGGGTTTCAGAAAGCTGTTCAGCAACTTCTGAAATCCAGCTCCTACAAGAGTACTGCCACGTGCTATGATGCGTTTTTCACTTCACACTACCGAAATGGAAAGAATAATTGCGGCTTTGGCGAGCCTGAATTGCCTTTATTGGGTTATACACAAAACCATTAGTAGTGATTTTGTATTGTACTGTCACAAAAATATCATTGCAGGAATTAGAACTCAAGGCGCAGCACGAAAGTACCTGGAGAGAAGGCATGGGGCAAGAATTGTGCAGGTAGGACTCCTTCCTTTTATGTAAAGCACTGAAGGCGCACAAATTGTATTCTGCATATAGCGTTATTCCCAAACCTCATTGTCATATCTGTAGACTGGACTGGTTGTTCTTTCTGAGCAACCTTGGCACTGCTGCAGCCCTGACGGACTTGTACAGCTTGCTAATGAGACTATCCTGATTGAAATAAGTGCACATATAAATTCAAAGATGCACCATTTATCAGATATGAAGAACGGCATTGTGAGCTTCCATATTTGATATTCATTATGGCATATTTCAATTAAGAAAGTCACATCAACACTACACTAAGTTGCAGGTACAAATGTATTCTTCATTTGCAGAAAACTTGGCTCTTTGTGTAGAGTCAAGATAAGTGTGTAATAGTTGCTGTGAAGAGGGATGAAGCGCTTTTGTGGGAGCTCATCCCTAAAATGGAATATTTTTATTTCAAGTTTTTTGTGCCTCCTTTGTTTTAATATTATTTTAACGGTCTCCATCGCGTGAGTTTTACTTTTAGGTCCACAATTTTAAAGAGGTATTCTGCGAAGTATTGCTGGCATCATGTCCGCAAAATGTCCGCGAAATGTTTATGTTCTCACAATGTGATATTTTTAGCTCGCTTTAAAAATGCTTAGGGGTATATGCACTTTAAAAGTTGCAATGTTCAAACGTACAGTCATTTCTTGTCAGAGCTTTGAAAGTGCAGTGCTTTTCTTTTAATCGGTAGGTGTGATGTCTTTAGTCTATAAACAATATTTTAGTGCCACGCAATTCTGGATGAAACATGCATTTATTTATTTCTGCCATGTGTGATGTTTTTTACTGCATACTGGTAGATGAAGTGGGAGAGTGTGTTTTACACTGTTACTACCTACGAGTTGGCATGGGACATGCCCGAGTTTTGAAAATGTGAATACACTGCCTTCATAAAGATTTGTGGGTCTAGTCTACATGCAATATACTTGTATCACACTGTCCTGTAGAAAACTTTAGTATTTATTTTATACTTTCTGATGTGTGTAAGATGTACTACATCCACATAGTGCTTAGGTCTACATTAATACCAGTTGAGTGGCGTGGCTATGCCACAGCTTTGAAAATATGAATACAGTGTCTTCAATATATGTAACGTGTCTAGCCTACATGCAATGTTTAGTGGCCTCACTTGGCAGGAGAAAACATGTGCAGTTATCTATTTTATCATTTGCGATATTTTTAAAGATGGTCCATCCAGGTATAAAAAACTCGAATAATATGTGTTTATGCTTATGTTACTACCTGTTCAGTGGGCACAGATATGCCAAAGCTTTGAAAATGAGAGCACAGTGCCTGTTTGATTTTACGATGTATCTAATGTATATCCGATATTTTAATACTCTTTTGGACAGGGCAGTTACTTTTGTATTCTACGTTTCAATGCAATTTCAATGTTACTGAATGTACTTGCCTTTACGCGTTTAATTTGAAATATGTGTAATCAATAAAAATGTGGTGTCATGAATTTATGATGCTGGGCAACATAGCATGCTTACATGCAGTAGTTTTAGTGCAAATATGTTACTGAGGATGCCAATTTACATTTGCTACCTGCGCGTGGCATAGTTGCTTTTAATCAAGTCACATAAACATTTGCTTTTGTCTTAAAAATCGCATTACTACACATATTGCAAGAATGCTCTGTGCTTGGAATTCTACAGGTTACATCATTTCATAAAACGTTCTTTCCTATGACAAATTAAAAACGTAGAGTCAATAATCCCATTGTTTGTCTATTCTAGAAGCTTGCCGATACCTGAAAAACAATACATCAAGAAACACACAATGTGATTTTCAAGAGGGTTAAAAGGATAGCAGATGATAAGCTGGCTAGTTTTGTTCAATGTCCACCTCGGGGTTCGAGGTACAATATCTGGCAATGGTTAGAGAAGGACAGGGTGACTGCACTGGTAAATGAAATCTGTATTGAAGGCACAGGCCATAATATGCAAACGAAAACAATTGTGTATACAGTAGAGACAAAGTAATATTGCAGGGCACAATAACGTAACTCAATCACGCTGTGCACCCAGCACACAACTAAAAACGCTTTACAGATGAGTAAACTACATGAGATCTTGTTGAAAATTGAGAAACGAAAATGTGCCGGTGCATCACGATGCCACATTTGTAACTTTGTACTCCACTAGAAAAAAAATGGAGCTGGGTAGGCCATGTAATGCGTAGGATGGATAACCGGTGGAGCATTAGAGTTACAGAATAGATACCAAGAGAAGGAAAGCACAGTCGAAGATGGCAGAAAACTAGGTGGGGCGATGTAGTTAGGAAATTTGCAGGCGCAAGTTGGAATCAGACATGGGTAATTGGAGATGACAGGGATACATAAGCATAGGCTAATGATGATGATGACTCCACCAGCATGTGTGCAAGACATAACACTGGTAATCTTGATTTATGCGTTAAATTCCCTTTGCATGCAAAACTCACTGGCAAAGTATTACAAACAATGCACTCATTTTTTCCAATTATCGGTGGCTGCATGTTGACCAAGGCAGAACATACGGAGAACATGTGCGGCACCAAAGTCAAGGTCACTGTGTTGCGCAGGATCGTGTACACTTTCAGTTTGCGAATAAACCGCTCGATATGGATACGCACAGATGTAATTTTATATGTTGCATCCATGTCTTCTTGATAAAGTTGGCCACTGCCTGAGTTAAAGGGAGGAATCAAAATGACACTACCTTTGTCCTTCACATCTGTCCGGACACGCGGAAAACCTTTATCGCTCAATATAACGTCACCTTCTTGTACAAGGTTCAGAAAACCAGAGTCCTGGGTAATAAAGGAATCAGTCTGCCGCCCACCCTATACCGCTGACATAAAGGTTATCATTCCGTTTGGAATTTAGCAATGAGGACCTTCTATGTATAGCCTGCCTTGTAATTAGAGTAGCGTATGTGCTGGCAGTCGGGCTTTGATGACGTTTAAGTTCGAACTTCTGGGCAGTCGATAATAAATGTGCAATCTGGAGAATTATCTTTGAATGGCTGTGGCTGCTTCATGATAGCCCTTGGTGGCACAAATGCCCATTCCTTCAAGGCTGGCTAAGTATGTCGAGTTTTTATAAATGAACTTGATGCGGTTGATGCAGCTACTCCGAAAATCACAGCTAAAGCACTGAAGCTTACCCCAAGCTTAAGCTTGGCAAAGAAAAGACAAAGCTTGTCCTCACGTCTGTGCTTCGATAGCTGGGCTGTGGCAGAACATTGAGCAAAAGACTAAAGACCTCTATGGTAAATCCGCGTATATATCTCGCAAAGCAGTCTTCTTTTGCTTAATTGTCTGAAATCCAAAGAATTCACACTTCCTCTTCCAGCTTCCATCAGTCCCAGTGACCTACAAAAGCAACAGAAAACATTTAAAATACTGCCTTAATAAGCAAATTTTTTAGAAGCTTCTAAGTGACTATTTTAAGAACAATGTAGCCTTTCCAGCCTATGCACAGAGTGATATAGCTATCTTGAAGCACAGATCATGTTCAGAAATGTCTTCATAGCTGCTAGTCAATATGTTATGCCTTTGACCATATGGTCGCTTAGCGCTAATAATGAAGGAGGGACGAGGTCAAGGGGAGCGCCAACTTTCGACTGTTTATTCATTTCTTGTTTCACTTATTATCTAGGCACAGACATGCTCCGTATACAGAAAAAACATCAAACGCGCATCGTGAAAATCACAACCATTTATATAAAAAAATCTTTTCTCCGCTTGCAAGAGAGATAAACATGATGGCCCACGTGCCTTAATATGAAAGGCCTCTAACTCACGTGCCGTGGCCTCCCAGAATGTGCACCTTATATCCAGATGTGGCTCGCAATAACGTAAACTGCCGTGGGACGGCAAATGTGCTCCATGTTTACCTTCTAAAAATAGTTCGTGTTTCAGTTTTATCTACAGGTCACCTTCATCAATTTCAGATCACTGAAACTTCAGATCAGTTTCTTGAACACTTCAGATCACTTTTACTTTGTACATTTCCCTGTTGACTCTGCGCATAGCTGTATTTGCGAACGAAATTACGCAAACGCAGATAACGCCTAGTTTTCTAGTAGTTTGTACGCAACCGATGACTGCGAGTTGTCGCAGTGTTGTACAGTCGACACGAAACCCAGCAGCCGTTAAGACGCGTTCGAACGGACCTCAGGAAGCCTGCCGCTGATTGATATTATCGCACCGACAACAAAGCTGCTGCGATTCGTGCGCTTCCACTTTCCCTGGTGTACTAAAAATAATAGTTGAAAGGTTCTGAAGCTCAAATACAAACGTTTTCGCATTCGCCAGGTACCCACACCGAGATCGTTCGCTTCCACCGAAGGTTAGGCCTACCGTACCCGCCGAGTCGGTCTACACTCTATCGGCCCGTCTGGGCTGAGGAATCAACAAGTATAACGATGATAAATCACTCTCTAGTTCAGCTTTCCCATCGGTGTTTTTAAACAGACCATTCTTTCGCGTCTACAGTGTCCGTACAACAAGCGATGAGCGCCGATATGACGTGTTATAAACATACCTATATGTGCCGTCGCCGAAGGCTGCCAGCCGCATTAACCGACCGCTTCTCTGACGGAGATATGTGACTAAACATACGTGTCGATTGAAAAGCATTGTCGAGCTATGGAAATGCTGCATTACCCTTGCGCGAAGAACAAGAAACGGCTGTTAAAATCGGCAGTAACAGCCCGTACAACATCCTGCGTCGGCGGTTCATTTAACGCTTTTTCGTAATTAATATGCCAATCGCAAAAGCAAATCAGTGTTACAGCACTTCCAGGCATATTATGCAATACGGACAACAAATTTTTCTTTCTCACAGAGGCGTAAGTTTTAGTTGAAAGCGATATTGCATCTACCATGTCTGTGCGAAACGTCTGTGCAAAGCTGCAACTGTGTCTGCGCGTTGACATGGCAAAATATGAATCGGTAATCACAAACCGGCGTGGCGTACTGGTAAGGCATTAAGATTCGGATGTGAAGGTCGCAGGTTCGAATCCTAGTGTTTTTTTTTTCGTTTTACAGTTTTTTTTTCTTTTTTTATTGCATTACAACGCTCTCTGTTTCTTTTTGTACTCGAAAAATGTACAAGGTAGCCAGGGCACAGCGTATTTCTCGCTCTAGAGCTGCATTTCGCACCAGCACCCAGCGCCTTCCAGTATGACGCGCCTTGCCAGCGTCCCAGCATCCAGCGCGCGACACTGGGCCCATAATCAGGCATGGCACTGGATACTGGGTTTTGCAATAGGGGTACGTCTGGATAAGGTGCGGATTCTGGATAAAAGCAAGGACGCCACGGCAGGTGAGTTGTTAGAGGCATTTCATATTAAGGCACGTTGGCCATCATGTATCAGTGATACGTCAGTTTCTCTCTTGCAAGCGGAGAAAGATATTCTCATAAATGGTTGTGATTTGCACGATGCGCGCATGATGTTTTTCTGTATTCTGAGGATGTCTGTGCATATATAATAAGTGAAAAAAATGAATAAACAGTCGAAAGTTGGCGCTCCCCTTGACCCCGTCTCTCCATCATTATTTGCACTAAGTGACCATATGGTCTAAGGTACAACAGATTGACTAGCAGCTATGAAGACATTTCTGACTTTCTGAGCATGATCTGTGTTTCAAAATAGCTATGTCACTCTGTGGATCACTCTGTGGATAGGATATGGTCTAAGGTATAACGTGAACCGACTAGCCCAGCAACAAGCTTTATTAGTCAATCTGTGTTGTCAACCTGTGTTGTCTCAAGTATTACCAGTCATGTTGTTATACTCAACTTAGTAAACTTTTTCCATTAAATTTTCTGTAATTAATTGTACATGAAGTTTACATTTACAGTATTTCATGCAAATCTAGACTTATAAAGCATGCAGCCTTGACTTCCATCTTATTTAGACATCATCATCATCATCATCAGCCTATATTTATGTCCACTGCAGGACGAAGGCCTCTCCCTGCGATCTCCAATCACCCCTGTTTTGCGCTAGCGTATTCCAACTTGAGCCAGCAAATTTCCTAACTTCGTCAACCCATCTGGTTTTCTGCCGACGTCGACGGCGCTTCCCTTCTCTTGGTATCCATTCTGTAACCCTAATGGTCCACCGGTTATCCATCCTACGTATGACATGGCCTGCCCAGCTCCATTTCTTGCGCTTAATGTCAACTAGAATATCGGCTATCCCTGTTTGTTCTCTGATCCACACCGCTCTCTTCCATGTCTCTTAACGTTAGTCCAAAGATTTTTCGTTCCATCGCTCTTTGTGCGGTCCTTAACTTGTTCTCCAAGTTTCTGCCCCATATGTTAGCACCGGTAGAATGCAATGATTGTACACTTTTCTTTTCAGCGACAGTGGTAAACTCCCACTCAAGATTTGGCAATGTCTGCCGTATGCACTCCAACCCAATTTTATTCTTCTGTAAATTTCTTCCTCATGATCAGGGTCCCTTGTGAGTAATTAACCTAGATAAACGTACTCCTTTACAGACTCTAGAGGCTCACTGACGATCCTGAATTCTTGGTCCCTTGCCAGGCTATTGAACATTATCTTTGTCTTCTGCATATTTATCTTCAACCCAATTCTTACACGTTCTCGATTAAGGTCCTCAATAATTTCGTGTAATTCGTCTCCATTGTTGCTGAATAGGACAATGTCATCTGCAAACCTAAGGTTGCTGAGATATTCGCCGTTGATCCTCACTCCTAAGCCTCCTCAATCTAAGAGCTTGAATACTCCTTCTAAGCATGCAGTGAATAGCATTGGAGAGATTGTGTCTCCTTGCCTGACTCCTTTCTTGATAGGTAACTTTCCACTTTTCTTGTGGAGAATCAAGGTAGCTGTGGAATCCTTGTATATGTTTGCTAAGATATTCACGTATGCTCCTGTACTCTTTGATTACGCAATGCCTGTATGACTACTGATATCTCTACTGAATCAAATGCCTTTTCATAATCTATGAAAGCCATATAGAGAGGTTCAATCAATCTTTATTTTCGCATTCATTCATTTACAAAAAATGAACGCTGGGACAAGAACTAAAAGCTGCGTGTTTGCAGCTTGACAAGCTTCTTGCCCATATTTATGACAACGGGGGCATAATAAAATAAAGTTTGTACACTTTAGTGTGCGCAATGTACAATCAATGACAGAGTATAAGTAAAAATGTCTAAGGTGAAATGTACAATCAGCGTTACAAAGCAGTGTGTTTAGTCAGTACAAATGACATATATGAATATACGGTATATATCAGATATACATAATTATTTTTGATTGTTGAAGGGTTAAAATTTATCATATTACATTCTATTAGCATACGAGAACACAGACAGCAAATAAAGGTGTGTATAATTGTCTTGCAGGTTACATCCTATATGCGAAAATGTTACACATGGTGAAAAAGAAAAAAAGTTCTTGTAATTCTGGTTGAAGTACAGATGTATAACTGCATAGAAACACTAGTATTCTTGCATGTTATTAAAACGTAAAACCACCTAATTAAAAGAGGTAAGTAGTGACTTCTCATAGCCAAAGGAACGCTATGAAAATAATTACTCAATTTGAATTAGGAAGTCTCGTATTGTTTTCCTAGTAATTTCAGATATATGATAGAACGCGATGGGTTAAACGATTTGATCCATAATTCGTACGGGAGAGTGGTAGCAGCCATCTCTTTCTTTCCCTAATGTTGTAGGATATATCTGTTTGTTCTGTTAGGTTGCACAAACCCAAGAACGCTTCATTGGTGTTCTTAAAATACCTCTGTTTTTTAAGGGCAAGGTTAACTTCATATCAACTTGGTAGACAAATGGTATTAAACTTCGAAAATAGTTCAGATGTATGTGCGTCGAATGGCGCGTTTGCGATATGACGAACAGCCTTTTTTTGTAGCAGTAATAATTTAGTGATATTTTGCTTTGACGTGGTACCCCACATAAGGTGGCAATACATTAAATGAGATGAGAATAGGGAATTATAAAGGATCAGCTTAACTTTAGATGGTATCGTCTCACGGAGTCTACAAAGCACGCCGCAAGCTTTGGCTAAACGGGATGCAATAAGTTCCACATGTTCATTCCACGTTAATTTTTGATTAAATATAACACCCAAGGTTTTGATGTTAGGAACAAGTTCAATTACTTCGGAGCCAACCTGCAACAGTATGTCTCACTCAGATGCTTTTGAGGAGGTGCAAAAATAGCAGCTTTTGTTTTTGTTGTATTTAATTTGAGAGCGTTGACCTTGCTCAATTCGGCCAATTCTTTCAGTGTGGCATTTGCCAGCAATGAGAGATTGCCGATATTACGAGACTGAAAAAAGAGGCTGCTGTCGTCCGCATAAATTATAAAGTTCGCGTCATTAGATATGTTGACAATGTCGTTAACATATATAATAAATAATACTGGCCCTAGTATACTTCCCTGGGGAACGCCCTGTGTAATTTCCCAGAGACGTCAGTCTTCTGATGAAATTGAAACGAGTTGTTTTCTGTGGTTCAGATAAGATTGTAAGAGCTTCAAAACCCGAAACCCATAATGCTCTAGTTTAGTAAGCAAAGTCTGATGATTTAGCCTATCAAATGCTTTAGAGTAGTCCACAAAAATTCCTAGGCTTGGTTCCTCATTTTCAAAGCCATTTAAAATGAATTCTTTTTGGGTTAGCAGAGCCAATTCAGTTGACATTCCCGCACGGAACCCAAATTACTTATTGGATATGATGGATTCTTTATCACAAAATTACTTTAATCTTTTACAAATAACTTTTTCTAGTCCCTTGGACAGGACAGGCAGTACTGAGACTGGCCTGTAATTCGACAGCATATTTTTGTCACCGGATTTGAATAGGACTGTAACTTTCGCGTGTTGCATTTTTTCAGGAAAA
Source organism: Dermacentor silvarum (assembly GCF_013339745.2). Lineage (NCBI taxonomy): Eukaryota > Metazoa > Arthropoda > Arachnida > Ixodida > Ixodidae > Dermacentor > Dermacentor silvarum. Next base: position 181,859,426 of record NC_051160.1, on the reverse strand, counting down.
ATTCCAGTTGACAGTGATAGGTTAAAAATATGAGTAAGTACTGGTAGCAAGAGATCAAGCACGAACTCTGCATTAGTAACAACTTGATGAGGGCTAGTTGGTTCATAGTAGAGCGAAGGTATGAAGTAACAGCGCGTAATGAACAAGGACGAGAAAGGAACGAACACCACAGGACAAGCACTGACTGCCAACTGAATGTTTATTGCAAGAAAACCAGCCTTTTTTATACATACTCAAAATACATGCGCACATCAAACACTCGCTAATCACAATGCCAATCTTTCTTTCAAGAAGTTTATTTCTTTCTCCGATAGTAGAAGAGAAGGCGAACTGACACAATTGTCACCTTCGATGCTGATGAAAAAGGCCTCTAAAATTTCTCTTTCCTTCTTAGATTTTCCTTTTCCTATAAATTTCGTTTGATTAAACATCGGAGCGCATGCATGTTTTTTACAATGGTCGGCTACCATATCCGTTCTTTACATTGTTGCAGTGTTGTCGAGCACGATCATTGAAACATTGTCCGGTTTGACCTATGTAAACTTTTCCACAATTCAAGGGAATCTGATACACTACGTTACTTGTGCAATCAGACAAAAATCGGGTTTTGTGATTGACAGTGCAAGTGGGGGGCCTGTATCTTGGTTTCATGCGTGCACAAATCGAAGACAGCTTGCAAGGGGCGTTGAAAAGCAAGTTGACATTATGCCTGTTTGAAACTTTCTTAAGGTTGTGTGATAGCTTGTGCACGTACGGAACAACGTGCACTGGTCTCCTGTCTTGATTGTTGTCTTTATTGCCTGGTTCTGTTTTTGCTCTCTGCAAGATTGTCTCACACACAGATGTGATGACATGTTGGGGAAAGCCTGCATCTCTTAACCTTGCCAGCTGACTCATCAGGCTACGCTCACATTCGTGCACGCACGACTTATTTAATGCTGCCTTGATACACGTGGTGGCTATGCCCCTCTTAATTAGTTTTGTCTGTGCGCTGTCATATGGCAACAAGGTTTTCTTGGATCTAGGCTGATAGGTCCAGCATATATGCTTACTTGATGAAAAGTATAGGTTAATGTCAAGGAATTGAATTCTGTTATTGATCGGCAACTCGTGCGTGAACTTGAGTCCTCCCGAAGATTTGATGAAAATGTCTAGAATGTTATTAACTTGGTGCAGTGAACGGGTGCAATCGCTGTTCTTCATAACAACTAGGTAATCGTCAACGTACCTGAACACTTGTGTTACAGGCGTGTCTACTAACTTATCGGCGATAGCATTGTCAAGAGATGATAAAAATATGTCACATAAAATCGGAGCTATGGCTGAACCTATACAGATTCCGGTTCGCTGTATGAAAAAATGGCTTTCAAATTCGATGACCGTCGAATTAAGATAAAATTCTAAAAGCGCTAAAAAGTTGTTGCTGCTAAGGCCCACAGAATTCTGAAATTTCACTTCCCCAATATCCTCCATTCTTTCACGCACAGCTGACCTAAGACCATCATGCGGCACTGAATAATACAAGTCCTCGACATCTATTGAAAAAGCAGTTTGATCAGTCCCTTGAGATTCTTTGATTGCCAAAATAACTTCATCAGAACTTCTTACCAGGAATGGGTCCTTTAGCGGCAGCTTTTTGAGATGAGTTTGTAGAAACTTCCCCAGATGGCACTGCCAAGATGCCTTCTCGGATACAATTACCCTAAGAGGGTGATCAGGCTTATGCGTTTTGCATGTGAAGAACACTTCCAAGAATTCTGCATCTGCTGTGTTGACAAGCTGCCTCAACGAGTTCAGGTGCATATCCTTGAGTAGCTTCAGGGCGACTTTCTTCTGTTTCTTCGGTTCGAATGAAATTTCTTTAAAGTTCTTCACAACAGCGTGTCTAGATTTCTCTTTCATTAACGTTTCGGGCAGAACGACAAAACCACCTTCTTTGTCTGCCTGTATTACTTGAAGTGCATCTTTCTTTAGGCAGGTGACAACTTTTTTCAAGGGCGCTGTTCCTGAATTCTTCCTGGGGGCATGCTTGAGAATACAGTCCACTGCCTCGCCGATGACTCGCTCGCGGTCTTGGCCGTCCGCTTTGTCTCCAATGCTCCTACCCATGGCAAGAAGCTGCGGTGCGTTCAACCGTGGCTGAAAACTGTACTTCGGTCCTTTCTTCAGAATTTTCTCGACATGGTCTGGAATTTTTGCGCCCCCAAGCGGGGCTACCTCATTTGTGCTAGAATTTTATCTTAATTCGACGGTCATCGAATTTGAAAGCCATTTTTTCATACAGCGAACCGGAATCTGTATAGGTTCAGCCATAGCTCCGATTTTATGTGACATATTTTTATCATCTCTTGACAATGCTATCGCCGATAAGTTAGTAGACACGCCTGTAACACAAGTGTTCAGGTACGTTGACGATTACCTAGTTGTTATGAAGAACAGCGATTGCACCCGTTCACTGCACCAAGTTAATAACATTCTAGACATTTTCATCAAATCTTCGGGAGGACTCAAGTTCACGCACGAGTTGCCAATCAATAACAGAATTCAATTCCTTGACATTAACCTATACTTTTCATCAAGTAAGCATATATGCTGGACCTATCAGCCTAGATCCAAGAAAACCTTGTTGCCATATGACAGCGCACAGACAAAACTAATTAAGAGGGGCATAGCCACCACGTGTATCAAGGCAGCATTAAATAAGTCGTGCGTGCACGAATGTGAGCGTAGCCTGATGAGTCAGCTGGCAAGGTTAAGAGATGCAGGCTTTCCCCAACATGTCATCACATCTGTGTGTGAGACAATCTTGCAGAGAGCAAAAACAGAACCAGGCAATAAAGACAACAATCAAGACAGGAGACCAGTGCACGTTGTTCCGTACGTGCACAAGCTATCACACAACCTTAAGAAAGTTTCAAACAGGCATAATGTCAACTTGCTTTTCAACGCCCCTTGCAAGCTGTCTTCGATTTGTGCACGCATGAAATCAAGATACAGGCCCCCCACTTGCACTGTCAATCACAAAACCCGATTTTTGTCTGATTGCACAAGTAACGTAGTGTATCAGATTCCCTTGAATTGTGGAAAAGTTTACATAGGTCAAACCGGACAATGTTTCAATGATCGTGCTCGACAACACTGCAACAATATAAAGAACGGATATGGTAGCCATTTAGCTGACCATTGTAAAAAACATGCATGCGCTCCGATGTTTAATCAAACGAAATTTATAGGAAAAGGAAAATCTAAGAAGGAAAGAGAAATTTTAGAGGCCTTTTTCATCAGCATCGAAGGTGACAATTGTCTCAGTTCGCCTTCTCTTCTACTATCGGAGAAAGAAATAAACTTCTTGAAAGAAAGATTGGCATTGTGATTAGCGAGTGTTTGATGTGCGCATGTATTTTGAGTATGTATAAAAAAGGCTGGTTTTCTTGCAATAAACATTCAGTTGGCAGTCAGCGCTTGTCCTGTGGTCTTCGTTCCTTTCTCGTCCTTGTTCATTACGCGCTGTTACTTCATACCTTCGCTTAAGCACGAACTTAACAGGTCTTATTTGAAGCCCGTTCACATCACGGGATTTACTATTTTTTAATGACATGAATGTCGTGTAAACTTCATGTGGATCTGTAGGTTGAAGAAAAGCTGTATGTGCGTTGCGTGTGCCTAAATAGTTGGTTACTGATTTGTCGTGAGTACTTTTTTCCAGACATGTGAAATAATCATTAAACACATTTGCTAATTCTTTGCCTCTTAGTGTTCTATCCTCAACTACGAGTGCAAGGTCAACACTATTGCGGGCATCGGAATGCAAGAGCTTTTTAATTTCGCGCCATAATAAACTGCTCCGATTACTCACCTCATGAAACAGGTTCTCGTAATATAGCTTTTTAGCATTCCGTACAAATTTTGTAACATAGTTCCTGTATTTCCTAAAGGCTGCAAAATCGTCAGGGTTCCTCGTTCTGACAAACTTATGATACAGTGAATCCTTCTCACGGATCATCCTAAGGCATTCGGTTGATTGTACTCCGCAGATTTCTCGATTACTTGATTGATGACATGGATATGATCCACCGTAGAATATCCCTTCCTGAAGCCAGCCTGTTCTTTTGGTTGGCTGAAGTCAAGTGTTGCCCTGATTCTATTGGAAATTATCTTGGTGAATATTTTATACAGTACTGAAAGCTAGCTCATGGGTCTATAATTCTTCAATTCCTTAACGTCTCCCTTCTTATGGATAAGTATAATGTTGCCGTTCTTCCAGCTCTCTGGTACACTTGAAGTTGTGAGGCATTGCGTACAAAGGGCCGCAAGCTTTTCAAGCATGATATCTCCTCCATCTTTGATTAAATCTACTGTTATTCCATCTTCTCCAGCAGCTTTTCCCCTGGTCATGTCTTTCAAGGCCCTTCTAACTTCATCGCTAGTTATAGGAGGAGCCTCTGCATTCTGTTCTTCACTACTTCGAATTAAAGTAGCTTGGCTGCTTTGGGAACTGTACAGTTCAGTATAGAATTCTTCCGCTGCTTTTACTATATCATCGAAATTGCTGATGATATTTCCATGCTTACCTTTCAGTGCATACATCTTGCCTTGTCTTATGCCAAGCTTTCTTCTTACTGTTTTAATGTTGCGTCCATATTTCACGGCTTCCTCAATCTTTCCCACGTTATAATTTCGAATATCCCTTACTTTCTTCTTGTTGATCAGTTTGGGCAGTTCAGCGAATTCTATCTGATCTCTCGAGTTGGACATTTTCATGTTTTGTCGTTTCTTTATTAGGTCCTTTGTTTCTTGGGAGAGCTTACCTACTGGTTGCCTTGATGCCTTACCTCCCACTTCAATTCCTCCTTCTGTGATCAACCTAGTTGCGGTTTCATTTATACATACGGTTATTTATACATACTGCCATGTTTTAGACGGCATAGCAAGCAAATGTACACTAAAGTCAAGCGGAGGATTACGTAGATAAAGAGAACAAAAATGCTACAACGGAGCAACCCTTAGCCAGTGCCAAAATTTCAGCGGCAAACATCCCTTGAAAAATTGTGTGCTGTTCTCTCCATCCCCTTGCTCTTAACAGCCCATCTTTGTTGGTGGAGAGAGAGACGGATGCTTCTAGGGGTGAAGCGGCAGAGATAACTCGGCGTTCGGTAGTACAAGTCCTCTCCTGTCCCTCTTCCCCAGATTGTACAAGCGGGCTTTTTGACAAGTTAGCGTACAGGCTCCACTCCACGTGTACTTGCCGCTGCTCTTGACTTCACACAATCAGCACAAATATGAGTAGGTAGGCTCTTTAGCAAATATTCATGCAGTAAGCTGCACTTTCAGGCCATATCTATTAATTGTATAGTTGTAATGATAACTTTAAGAAAATAAAGTTGCTTATAAGTGGCCATTCTTCATGGGCTTAGGAGGTCGCATATAAAGGCCCACGTCATTGATCAGTGTAGCAAACCCATGCATTAGTGTTGGTGCATTAACAATGGTATGTCATGTGATAAAATATTCGTACATACATCTGTGCTTCGATAAGAGTCACAAATGGTGGCTGCATGACGAGGGAGAACTTTGTTGTAGTGGTGATAAATTGTGCCTATCAGCACATTTTGCACGAATTCAGGCAAGTTAATGCAACATGCATGGTGATGTTACATACCATATGAAGGCATTAGCTATGAAGTGTTATGCGACCATCGGCCATGTCGGACACCAAAAGGCAGCTTTTACCCATTATGACAGTGATCTAAATATTCTGATTACTAGGAATGCATACTTCGATGTGTTCATACGAGGTCTGCCTCTAAATTACTGCTACAACCGTTATGATGTAACCCAACACCGCAGTATGGGATAAACGCAGCAAGTGTGTAGTGATGACTGTACCTTGTCACATTGTTCAATGTGAGAAACTTGAGTTGATGCCTCAGTCCCGTTTGTTGTTGACAGGAGGATGATCAGGTTTTCTCGGCATTCTGGCTTTTTTTGGCATGCCTGCGGGGTTTGCAAAAATAAGAGAGACTGTCAATTATTTAATGCAAAGCTCAATGTAGGCAGCTTGAGTTAAAACACAGGTAAACACAATAATAAATTCGATATCTCAAAAACGTATGCTTACAGCATCAGCCTGTGTAACTGGATGAGCCTGTCCTAGTGTTTCACAGGGTCCTGCCGAAGGCTGAGGGTCATCATCACTGATGGGTGCAAGAGGCATCTCTGGTGATTCCAAATCACTTAGAAGTGTGTCATCGAAGCACAGGCAAGCAGTGGTATCTTGATCTTACATTGCTGAATCAACTTGAGGAGTATTCTGCCGCTCCGCAGAATTTGTTCTGGCTGCCCTTGCAAAACGCCATTTCCACCTAAGAAAAATGTGGCACTGGTTACATCGAGCGATTCATTGCGAGGTTTATGTTTCGTCTGTGCTTTCATCAACTGTATTGTAGACAATATCTATCACAGATACGGTGACACAGCCATGGTGTGGGGAACGTGCAGGGAGGGGCATTTTATCCTCGAGATTCTATGCCAGCTTTTTAGGCATTGTTGTTCTTGTGCACCGAGGCACAAATTGCATTACGACATATTCTAGTTTGAAAATCTAGTAGCGTGGATTGTCTCGATTGTGTTTTAACGACCGTAGTCGCTGAAATCCAGTGACTATGCTGGATTTCAGCATTCAGTACTGACTTCAGCATTCAGGCTAAAGTCAGTACTGCACAGTTTCTATTTTTAGCCTTACTTAACTATCAAGGACGCGCGCGGTACAAATTCTCGCAGGGCACGGAGGCGAAATGATTTAAAACGTGCGTTGAATCCTGTGCTCCACTGGTCATCATACCTCTGCGCCACTTCTGGGTCAGGTGTCCGTTTCTTGTACGCCGCCGGAAAAATGGTTGGCGCATACGACGGGTGTTGGTTACTGTCATTCTTGCAGTTTCCTACAAAATGTCCACTACAAATCCGTGTTGTCTCTGTTGGCGGCAACGGACTTCCATCAGCACTATGCGGAAGTATACAAAATATATCACGGCAAAGCACAAATACGACATACGTACACAACTTTAGCAAGTACGTCCACTACAGCGGCGGCAGCGTAAATAGCCTAGTAACTTTTAACAGTGGTCAAGAGACAGAAGCACTAGTAATTGTTTCTGCTTCACCAATGCCGGCGCGACCAAGACGTGGGCGTGTATCTCCTAGTAGCTCGATCGAACGGTGCAGTGGTGATGCAAGAATGAACTGTAGTCATGTTCAACGCACCGCGCACACATTCAATTTCTCGGCACGCGTGAACTCTGACCACTGCTAGCGCATGGAACAAAAGTTGTTTATACAACGAAAAGACGCAACGCACCAGACAGGCGAAAGGAAAAAAAAAAGTTGTTTACTTACTTTGTTCGGCGTACTGCGGTAATCCATGCCTGTCTGCTTTTTTCGTACCATTTAGTTGGGAATCAGTAGAATTTCACTGGTGGCATCAACCCTTTCGTGGTTACATTGCTGTTATGACAGTTAACAACACAACAGTAATTACCACTCTTCCGAAAAGGCGCCATTGCAATGTTTCGCCTGCAACGCGGGCTTGTGCGAGCGCGGGAAGTGGCGGAAATCTACACCCGTGGGAGCTAGGTGAAATGCTCCGCCAGGGGTGGAACGAGCGCTGGCGTCTAGGATGAAACTTGACGTGTGCATGGGTAAGGTCAATCCAAATGGTCGCGAAGCTTCGGGCGAAAAGCTGTTCAGAACAAATTGTCACCGACATCAGCAAGGGTGGTTATGGGAGCAGCGATTAAAGCGCGACTATGTTTGGAGGGAACAAACATTGGGAAAGAGAAAGGCGTTTTTAAAAAAAAATAAAACGAGATAGTCATTCAACGAAAAATAAAATTCACAATCAATTTTATATAGGGATGGTGAAAAAAGAACAACTCTATTTTACTTGATCATTATCAATAAATACCTTTTTTCAGCGCCCACCGTAAGAGCGCCCACCGATAGCGAAGGGCGTTGACGCCGCTATCACTTGCAATGCAATGCAGCTCTTGAAGTGGACAGAAAGGCGCGCTCGTAAACTTCACGCCACCATCACATGTTGTATTGCTTTGCTTGTCGACGTTTGTCTGAATTTGGCGACGCGTGTAGTTTCAGTGTTTCTTAATCTGTTCAGTGAAAAGTACTGAGTTGCGACCGCCAGATAATTGTTCACTTTAGTTGTTTTCATGGGACAGGGCTGGCCGACGGGCTTGGCGTCCGACAAAAGGACGAGCACTCTACGCCCAAAGCGTTCGTCGGCCTCCAAAGAAAGTATGTTCCGTGCAGCGATGCGATTTCGACACCCGTGCGACTGAACTTTTCCTGCATCGCTCTCCGAGCTGAAAGCTCGAAACGCCCATGAAGTCAAATGGCGGGCATTTGAATATACAACTCTAATGGCAGGCTTTCGAAAACAAATTTCGCGCCTTTGAGAAACAAATGACGTCACTTGTTTTTAACGGATATGACGTCACATTATTTTTTCTTCCGCCGGAAGTGTTCCCTTCTCACACAGATGGCGCTAAGCCCCATGAACAGCCGATGAACCGCCATGTTTTGAACGTATGGGCTTCTATGGAAGCTTCGCTACCAGGTACCTACCTTGGTGTGGGCGTCTATAGCCACTCTAATACTGCCGAAAGAGTGTCCAGTTGTGCTCAGGTGCTTTGACAGCGCAAGGTGTGGGAGATGCTTTGCGTGAGAGCGATGATTATTGAATCGGATTCTAGACGCCGTTTCGGTTTGACCAAGATATTGTAGGTGGCACGTACTACACTTAAGCAGACAGTGGCGCACCGACGAGGGGGGAGGCTGTGACCTCCCCCTGAGGCCGAGTTAAACGCTCCCCCCCCCCCCTCCCACGCGTCCAGCCCTACCAGTCCAACGGGTACGTTCAGTGCTCTGTTCACATTGTCATTACAATTCAGGAGGTGGCTTGAGGTCGAGTTTTCCTGATTAACAAATACACTCTATCACTGTCCTGTATTTATTCGTTCACTTGACTAAAACGCCGAAGAAATAAACATCGTCATCATCCTTGGTGCCATTTTATTTTATAATTATTAGACATTTGATTGCTCTGGCTAAAGCAAGGAAATTGCATATTATGCAAAGTGCTTGCTTCTCCCCACCACCACAAAAATTCAACCACCCCCCGCCCTGGCAGAGATCCTGGGTGCACTACTGTAAGCAGATAAATGGCGTTCGACGTGTCAAAGTAGAAGCTAACTTTGATAAGGAGCGCGAAGTTTGTGATTAGCATATGCGGGAATACTTTACAGCGTGGTTTATTACATGGACTGCAACCTGCAGGTACGGGAACGCCAACTTTAGAAGACGTTATCAAATCGCAAATGTTTTTTGAGCGTCTGTACACTACTCGCGGTGCCTCTGGGAAAATTATTCTAAGCCTTTCACTTTGGCTTAGAATATTTTGATGCCGTTTGAGAATGGCGGAAAGATTCGGAATTGACGCTGATTGCGTCAAAATATGGTTAGTAGCAGGAGTGGTCACCGCCGGCTTTGACTTCACGCAAATATCTTCCCTTTTCAAGTTATTGGCTCGTTTTATTGCATCATCAATAATTTCCTAAGGGTACTGGCGGTCCACGAGTGTACGCTTTATCTCTGCACAGTTAGCATCAAAATCTTTTTGTTCAGAGCATATACGCCTGAAACGGTGTGCCTGGCTATAAGGGATCGTGGTTTTACAATGACGAACGTGGCTGCTTTGGTAAGGAAGATACTGGCACCTGTCTGTTGGCTTTATGTAAAGTTTGGTTGTGAAATTATTAACGGTTATTGGCACTGTAACATCGAGGAAGTCAATCTCTCACGTCGAGTAGTTATGTGAAAACTTTGTGGTTGGGTGAGCGCTATTGAAGTCAGCAATAAAGTTAAGCAGTGTCGATTCGCCGTGGGGTCACACAAGAAACACATCGTCACTGAAACGCCTAATAGTATAAAGGTTTTAGGGTGCAGTTTTCAAGAAATTCATTCTCCAGTATGCCCGTAAAAATATTGGCATAATTTGGCCCAATCCGTGATTCCATAGAAGTACCACTGACCTGTACATAGTGGCTATCATTAAATTCGAAGTTATTTAATTTCAGAATGAGTTTCAATAGGGTGCCCAGTGTGAGAACGCTAATGGGCTTGTCAGTGGCAGCCTGTCCATAGGCAAGGGATAAAGCGCGAATGCCGTCTGGATGGGGGATATTTGTATAAAGGGACACGACATTCATCGTCACAAGCAGTGAACGAGAGGTAATGCGTAGGTCTACTATTTCGCTTAAGAAATGGTTAGTATTTTTTAAGTAAGGGGGCAAGGTTGAAGGTCGGAGGAATTGGTTTGATTAGCTGGTCTATATACCGAGAAAGGTTCTCGGTAACAGTCTGTACACCTGAAACAATTGGACGTCCTGAGTTCCCTGGCTTGAGAAGTTTCGATATTATATAAAAGTGACCTGCTACTGGCTGAGTGGCATGTTTTCGTCTTTCAATTCATGTTGAAGGAGCTCCGACAGCGTTTATTTTACTATCGGTTTGGACGCAGGGTATACCCTCCACCACATCCAAAACTAACGAGAAACGAAGGCACCGACTACAGTCGACTCCGGGGCAATACTTTCACCCACGCAAGCTTACTGCACCATTTCCAAATGACGCTATACAGCTACGCCTGTCCACACTGCAACGTGCCAGACACCCTGGCACACCTCCTACTACAATGCAAGAACATCCGAGAAAGCCTCACAGCGACACAGCCAGTAGCAGCAGACGCAAACCTCCTCGCCGAAACGTGGGACGCTGCGATCTCCAAGCCGGACCTTAGTCGACCAGCGCGAACTCGTCGTCAGGGCCCGTTAGGCGATCTATGCCAGCCCTCACAACGCGGCGCAAGACCATGGCCAAGCATGCGGCCAAGACTGCTAAGTGAAACCGGGCTCTGTGTGGTTCCGGAATTGCGCTCGCTTTGGGCCGTCGTCTGCCTGCTTCCGTTTTTTTTTCATATTACAGTGTTTTGTTGTCTTACTTGGCACTGCGTGTGCAGTGATTTGTTTGTATGACTTTAATTTCGAGAGCAGCTTAGGTTTTCATTGAAAAGCGCTGACTGGAGGGCACTAATAGTGCTATTGGATGCCTGGTACGGGGATTCGCTGTCATGCATGACACTAGTAAGTTTTGCAGGATGCAAAAAAAGGCGGGAATTGCTGTCTCTGTGCACTTTACCTATATCCCCTCGACAGCCGTGCTCGTGGTATTTCAATTGTTATAGCTTTTCTAGCTCGTGAATGGATGCCGCATATTTTATTATTGCGATAGCAATTATATTGACGCGAGCCAGAAGAAGAAGACCGGCACCGAAGCAGAGGTCAGCATTAGACCGGCACTGAAGAAGAGGAGGTAGAGGTTGCTCCTCGCCATCTTGGCTGGTTGCTGCTACGCCTGTACTACTCGCCTGTTTTGTAAATATTTGTAAATATACGTTTTCGCGCAACATTTTCTGGTGGAGGTGCGGGGTACGCTGCCTGTTCATCCCCATCACCCAAGCACGGAACTCCGAAGTGGTCGCCGCGTTGTTCCCTCGGTGATGGCCACTGAAGCACGCACCGCGCCGGAACCTACCGTGCAGCAGCCGTCCCCGCCATCTGTCATCTTATCGCTTCCGCAAGATCCGGGCACCTTCTCTGGCACAGATAACGTGGACGTCGAGGACTGGATTGCATGGTATGAGCGTGTCAGCAAACAGAACAGATGAGACGATACGCTTATGCTGGCGAATGTGATATTTTACCTGAAAGGAACCGCGCGCGTCTGGTACGAGACGCACGAACACGATCTGACCAGCTGGGACGTTTGCAAAGAAAAACTGAATGACTTGTTCGGCAAGCCCTTGGGTGGTCAACTAGCCGCTAAAAAAGAACTTGGCTCCCGTGCGCAGTCATCTACTGAATCATACATTTCGTATATTCAGGATATTCTAGCGCTTTGCCGTAAAGTTGACGGTAACATGTCCGAAGCGGACAAGATCGGACACATACTCAAAGGAATCGCCGATGACGCATTCAACCTCTTAGTATTCAGGAACTGCGCCACCGTGGATGCTATTGTGACAGAGTGTCGGCGATTCGAACAAGCTAAATCCCGCCGTATCGCCCAGCAATTCACCAGGCTCCCCAATACTGCCGCATCGTCATCATGTGAGGAACCACTACTTACGTCACAATCGCCGGTTTCGAACACTTTGACACGGATCGTTCGACGGGAACTAGAAGCAATGTCACCAGCCCCTCTCGTGCCCGATGTCTCGACTGCCAACCAGCCTATGGTTTCATTGATTCAAGCCGTGGTTCGACAGGAGGTCGCGAATTTGGGACTCTCCTCTGTGTGCGCTGTTCGCGTGCCACCAGTCGCACAAGTCACACCACCAGTTCCACCAGTCGCGCCGCGGAACCAGCCCTTTTACTCGCGATACCGCAATCCCGCTGAGTGGAGGACGCCGGATGATCGCCCAATATGTTTCGCATGCTCTCGAGTTGGGCATATTGCGCGACACAGCTGGAGCCGTCAGACGTCACCGACTGGCTGGAGCACCCGGAACCCTCGTCCTGAAGGCTACTCCCGTACAACATCGTCGCGTTCTCCACCTACTGACACGCCCGACGTCGACACTCGCACCAACGTGTACAGCAGGTCACCATCGCCGCGCGATCGCCGATCTCGCTCACCGCAAGCCCGCCGATTCCCTTCGCCGCAAGCCCGCCGTTTCCCGTCGCCTGCCAACTCTGGACGCTACGCATCGGAAAACTAACGAGTGCAGCGCCCGGAGGTGACGCTGCATTCTCGACCCGGCCTCGAAATCCTCGTCTGACAGTTCCTACCCGCTCTAATTTGCTCGAAGTCCAACTCGACGGTGTTAGTGTTATGGCCCTTATAGACACTGGTGCACAGATCTCGGTGATGAGCTCTAGTCTTCGTGGGAAGCTGAAGAAAGTCCTGACACCCGCCGTGCTACGTACAGTGAGAGTTGCCGATGGAAGCACACCTACTGTTGTTGGAACGTGTACTGCCCGCGTTACTATATCTGGCCATACAACGAGCGCTCAGTTTCTTGTGCTTGAGCAGTGCCAATACGACGTGATCTTGGGCATTGACTTTTTGTCGACACATTCAGCCCTCGTCGACTGCGGCACCGGTGTCCCGCAACTTCAACTCCCTTCTGTCCCAGAGACTCTTCCTGCTAAACCTACGCAACTGTGTTCGTCAGAGTACGTGCGATTACCGCCCCAATCCACTACTTATGTTCTTTTGACGCCCTCTCCTGCTGTCGCTGACGGGGATTACGTTGCATCCCCTATTACTGACGTTGTCTTGGCACACAATGTGACCCTACCCCACACGGTTGTCGAAATTGTCAACAACGAAGCTTATCTGCCTGTGCTGAACTTCGGCTTATCCGCCCGTGTTCTACCATCCGGAATTGCGCTCGCAACGTTGGCATCCCTCAGCGACTGTCAAATATCCACGCTAACATCTGAGGCGACTTTGAGTCCGACGTGCTCAGCAGGATCCACCAGCTTGCCTACCAGTGAATTCAACAAAATGATAGCCGCGGACCTTTCACCTGCGCAGGCTGATGAGCTCTGCCGTGTGTTAGTGTCGTACCGGGACGTTTTTGACTTCGACAACCGCCCACTTGGCCAGACAGCGGCTGTCATGCACCGAATCGACACAGGCGACGCAAACCCTATTCATCGCCGTCCCTATCGTGTTTCTGCTGCTGAACGGGCGATTATACTGACACGTATACATGTTTATCTTTCGCTGATGGCCGCTTTCCACCGGCTAACAAATGTTAAACGTTATCGCTCGGCGCAGGACGCGCCTGTATCGGAAGTTTCTAGAAAGTTATCGATGCTTCTTTCCGTTGCCTGTTTTCACCAACGCTTATGTTATCTGATTGTGTGACCGACGCGAATTGTCTAGAACTTTCTGGAAGACACGCGGGCATCAGGGACTAATCTAGAACCTTCGATGACTCAGGTATAAAAGCCGACGCGTTTCGCCGCTGATCACATTTCGACGACTGTGTTCGCCGCTTTCGTTGTGCTTCGAGTGTAGCTTGCTTTTCTGGGCACAGGTTCGCCCAATAAACAACCAGTTTCGCCATACACAGTTTTACTACTGTTTACTTCAGCGTCACTACTACGTGACATCTGGTGGAGGTGCTAGCGCGTTCATGCAGCGAACGCCCCCGCAAAGCCTAGATCCAAGCCCAAAACCGGAGGACAGCGCCAACGTCGCCAAGCACCAGTGAGCTAGCCGTAGGCAGCAAGGACGTCTGCCGGAGTACGGACCTCTTCCCGAGAAGACCACAGCGACCAAGAGGACAAAAGTCACCACCTCGGCAGCCGCTACCATGACAGCCCCTGCGCCAACATCTGCAATCGTGATGCAACAACCCAGGGAGCCGCCGACTTTCCGCGGATCGCCATGTGAAGACCCCGAAAGCTGGCTGGAGGCATACGACCGGGTCGCTACGTTCAACAAGTGGGACTGCGACGACAAGCTGCGCCATGTTTAGTTCTCGCTTGAAGACGGTGCCAGAACCTGGTTCGAGAATAGGGAGCCTGCACTAACAACCTGGGACCTGTTCCGAGCCGCATTCCTGGACACCTTCACGAGCGTCGTCCGTAAAGAAAGAGCTGCAGCCTTGTTGGAAAACCGTGTACAGCTCCCGAATGAGAGCATCGGTATGTACACTGAAGAAATGACTCGACTATTCCGGCACGCCGACCCCGCTATGCCAGAAGAGAAGAAAGTTCGCTTGCTCATGCGGGGAGTTAAGCAGGAGCTATTCGCCGGACTGGTGCGGACTCCACCAGCGACAGTCCAAGACTTTCTCTCGGAGGCTACGACGATCGAGAAAGCACTGGACATGCGCAACCGGCAATACAATCGCCGTTCGACGCCACATTACGCCACATTACGCCACATTAGGTCGTGGGAGAGTCCAAGGACTCTCCCACGACCTACGAGACACCATCAGGGCGATAGTACGCGAAGAGTTGCAGAAGTTGCTACCGTCGTCGCAGCCTCAAGTTGCTTCCATCGCCGATATCGTGCGGGAGGAAATCCAGCAATCGCTAGGACTTCCCGAATCGCCGCAACCCGAGCCGGAAGCGCTGACCTACGCCGCCGTCACCCGTCGTCAAGGCCTCCCTCCGCGCTCGCGCCAGGGCCCCGTAACGCCGCAGTTCCGACGTCCACCACCGCCGCCGCCAGCACGCCCGTCCGTCGTCCAGCGCAGCTACCCGAGAAAGACGGACATTTGGCGCGCCCCCGACCACCGCCCGCTCTGCTATCACTGCGGGGAAGCTGGTCATATCTACCGCCGATGCCCATACCGTGAGATGGGCCTACGAGGGTTCGCCGTCAACGCGCCCCGCCAGTGCAGGGTGAACGACCACGCGACATTGCCGACTACCTCGCCGGAGCCCAGTGGCAACCCCGACGACCCTCACGCTCGCCGTCACCAGGCCGCTACATCTCGCCGCATCGCCGTCAGTACACCGGTCCCACCCGGGGCCGATCTCCCAGCCCTTACCCGGGAAACTAAAGGCAGCAACCGATGGAGGTGCGGTTGCTGTACGACGCAATGCCGAAGATCCTCCGCCGCCGCCGACGACGACTACGATTCGCGAATCATCACGACGAGATATCAGCACGCCGCCTAGCAACAGCCTTGACAGCACTTCGCCGCCGCAAGAAGACCGGCCGACGCGACGTAGCAGCAGCGGAGCAAGCCGACGCAGCCGTGATCCGACGCCACGACTTAACCGTAATACTAGACGACGGTCTACCGACTTAGACGTGCTCATCGATGGTCATAACGTCACCGCTCTCGTCGACACTGGCGCCGACTATTCCGTCTTCAGTGGCGCGTTCGCCGCCAAGTTAAAGAAGGTGAAGACGGCTTGGCAAGGACCCGATATCCGGACAGCGGGAGGCCACCTAATAACGCCTGCTGGAATCTGCACAGCGCGAGTCACGGTCAACAACCGCACTTACCCGGCGAGCTTCGTAATCCTGCAGCACTGCTCCAGGGATGTCATCCTAGGCATGGACTTTCTAAACCAATACGGTGCAGTCATCGACTTAAGATCCAAGTCGATAACGCTTTCAACGCAGAACGCGATACCACCGGATACAAGCATAAGTTACCATGCCTTAAATGTGCTTGAAGAACAAGTCACCGTTCCGCCTCGCTCCAGCGTAATGATTTCCGTCGGTACCGAAGTGCCTGCAGACATGGAGGGCATCATCGAGGGCGATCATCACCTACTGCTCGACCGTGAAATTTGCGTCGCTAGAGGCATAGCTGAGCTACGTGCAGGGAAAGCAAGGGTGATGCTCACGAACTTCAGCCCTGAATACAAGCACATTAACAAAGGCACCACGGTCGCCTACATCGACGAAATAGTACAAGCCAGCAGTGCTTTCGCCTTCACGGATTCCAGTGCACCTGCAACGACGACTATAATACCTGAACCAACTTTCGACGTCAATCAGAACCTTCCCAGGCATAAGAAAGAACAACTAAAAGCTCTGCTCCTGCAATACAAGGACTGCTTCTCGTCGTCGTCGAAAGTTCGACAAACCCCTGTCGCCAAGCACCGCATCATCACCGACGAAAATGTCCGCCCACTGCGTCAGAGCCCGTACCGAGTTTCGGCGCGCGAACGTGAAGCCATAAGGCAACAAGTCGACGAAATGCTACGCGACGACATCATCCAGCCGTCCAAGAGTCCGTGGGCGTCCCCCGTGGTGTTAGTGAAGAAGAAGGATGGAACCCTACGTTTCTGCGTCGATTATCGTCGCCTCAAAAAGATCACGAAGAAGGACGTATACCCCCTCCCACGGATTGACGACGCCTTGGATCGACTCTACAACGCAAAGTATTTTTCGTCGATGGACCTCAAAACCGGCTACTGGCAAATCGAAGTCGACGAGAGGGACCGGGAGAAGACTGCGTTTATAACACCAGACGGACTGTTCGAGTTCAAGGTCATGCCGTTTGGTCTTTGCTCGGCACCTGCGACTTTCCAACGCGTCATGGATACAGTACTGGCAGGCTTGAAGTGGCAGACTTGCCTCGTCTATTTGGACGACGTCGTTGTGTTTGCCTCAAGCTTCGAAGAACACCTGCGGCGCCTCGAAACAGTTCTTCAAGCAATCCAAACCTCCGGACTCACGTTAAAGCCAGAAAAGTGCCGCTTCGCATATGAGGAGCTCTTGTTCTTGGGCCACGTCATCAACAAGTCTGGAGTGCGCCCCGACCCTCAGAAAACTGCAGCCATCTCCAACTTTCCTGCGCCCGCCGACAAGAAGGCAGTGCGTAGATTTCTTGGACTGTGCGCCTATTACAGGCGCTTCGTCAAGGACTTTTCGCGGATCGCTGAGCCACTGACGTACCTCACGAAGGCCGACGTCGAGTTCAAGTGGGAGACGCTGCAAGTCGAAGCATTTGAAGAACTGAAGCGACGCCTGCAATCGCCGCCAATACTTGCGCATTTCGACGAAAACGCTGATACCGAAGTCCACACCGACGCAAGCAGCGTAGGACTCGGCGCCGTTCTTGTGCAGAGGACTGACGGACTAGAAAGGGTTGTAAGTTACGCTAGCCGGTCGCTATCGAAGGCGGAAGCAAATTATTCCACAACAGAAAAGGAGTGCCTCGCCATCATCTGGGCTACCTCAAAGTTTCGTCCCTACCTCTATGGCAGGCCCTTTAAAGTTTTGAGCGACCACCACGCCTTGTGTTGGCTAGCTAACTTGAAGGATCCTTCAGGTCGCCTCGCACGATGGAGTCTAAGACTTCAAGCATTCGACATCACCGTCGTTTACAAGTCCGGGCGAAAGCACTCTGACGCCGACTGCTTGTCTCGCGCCCCCGTCGAACCGCCGCCACAAGACGACCAGGATGACGACACTTTCTTGGGACCCATCAGTGCCGACGAATTCGCCGAACAACAGCGAGCCGACCCGGAACTAAGGAGCCTTGTAGACTACATGGAAGGCAAGACCGTCATTGTGCCGAAGGTTTTCAGGCGAGGATTGGCGTCGTTTTTCTTGCAAAACGACATTCTCCGAAAGAAGAACTTCTCGCCTCTCCGAGCCAACTACCTCCTCGTGGTACCCGCAGCATTGCGTCCAGAGGCTCTGCAAGCTCTCCATGACGACCCAACGGCGGGGCACCTCGGTTTTTCCCGCACACTCGCGAGGATACAAGAAAAATACTACTGGCCTCGCCTCTCTGCCGACGTCGCCCATTACCTAAGGGCATGCCGAGACTGTCAGCGACGCAAATCACCGCCGACAAGGCCAGCCGGACTTCTACAGCCGATCGAGCCACCTCGCCGACCGTTCCAGCAGATCGGGATGGACTTACTGGGGCCTTTTCCGACGTCGACGTCCGGCAATAAATGGATCGTCGTACCTACGGACTACCTCACCCACTACGCCGAAACAAAAGCCTTGCCCAAAGGCAGTGCCGCCGAGGTAGCCCGATTCTTCGTTGAGACCTTTCTCCTGCGTCACGGTGCCCCAGAAGTCCTCATCACCGACAGAGGTACGGCCTTCACGGCTGAACTAACTCAAGATATCCTGCGCTACAGCCAGACAAGCCATCGCCGGACCACCGCCTACCACCCGCAGACGAATGGCCTCACCGAGCGCCTAATTAAGACCATCGCCGACATGCTGGCAATGTACGTCGACGTCGAACACAAGACGTGGGATGCCATCCTTCCGTACGTGACCTTCGCATACAACACGGCCATGCAAGAAACGACGCACATGGCGCCGTCCAACCTGGTCTACGGAAGGAAACCGGCAACGACGCTTGACGCCATGCTACCGGATGTCTCCGACGAAGAAAATCTCGACGTTGCCACCTATTTGCAGCGCGCCGAAGAAGGTCGACAGCTCGCACGCCTGCGCATCAAGAACCAGCAGAGGACCGACAGCCGACACTACAATCTACGACGACGCTACGTCGAGTACCAGCCCGGCGACCGTGTTTGGGTCTGGACTCCGATACGCCAACGAGGACTTAGCGAGAAACTGTTGAGTCGCTATTTCGGACCATATAAGATAATTCGACGTATTGGCGCACTGGACTATGAGGTCGTGCCAGACGGCATTTCGCAATCACAGCGGCGCCGGTCACGACCTGAAGTCATCCACGTGGTGCGTCTTAAGCCTTTCTAAGCCCGCTGACGAGCTTATAGGTACTTTGTTACTTTGTTATTTTCTTTCTTTATTACGCGTCGTTTTGTTTTCGCTTTCGCGTTTGTAGCATCGGGACGATGCTTTTTAAGGGGAGGGTATTGACACGTATACATGTTTATCTTTCGCTGATGGCCGCTTTCCACCGGCTAACAAATGTTAAACGTTATTGCTCGGCGCAGGACGCGCCTGTATCGGAAGTTTCTAGAAAGTTATCGATGCTTCTTTCCGTTGCCTGTTTTCACCAACGCTTATGTTATCTGATTGTGTGACCGACGCGAATTGTCTAGAACTTTCTGGAAGACACGCGGGTATCAGGGATTAATTTAGAACCTTCGATGACTCGGGTATAAAAAAGCCGACGCGTTTCGCCGCTGATCAGATTTCGACGACCGCCGACTGTGTTCGCCGCTTTCGTTGTGCTTCGAGTGTAGCTTGCTTTTCTGGGCACATGTTCGCCCAATAAACAACCAGTTTCGCCATACACAGTTTTACTACTGTTTACTTCAGCGTCACTACTACGTGACAATACAAACAGAAGTCGACAAGATGGCTGCAAAAGACATTATAGAACCTTCGTCCAGCCCATGGGCATCCCCAGTTGTGCTTGTCAAGAAAAAAGACGGCACCTGGCGTTTCTGTGTCGATTACAGACACCTGAACAAGATCACTAAGAAGGACGTATATCCGTTGCCACGTATAGATGATGCCCTCGATTGCCTCCATGGAGCGAGTTATTTTTCATCCATCGACCTGCGGGGTGGCTACTTGCAGGTTGCTGTAGATCCTATGGACCGCGAGAAGACCGCTTTTGTGACACCTGATGGGTTATACCAATTTAAAGTTATGCCCTTCGGCCTATGCAATGCGCCAGCCACATTTGAGCGCATGATGGATTCGCTCCTTCGTGGCTTCAAATGGTCGACCTGCTTATGTTACCTAGATGACGTTATTGTTTTCTCAACGACATTTGAGAGCCATATTCAGCGCCTGTCCGCCATCCTCCAAGTGTTCCGCAGCGCCGGTCCCCAGCTTAACTCATCCAAGTGCCATTTTGGTCGCCGCGAAATAACAGTGCTCGGCCACCTTGTTAATGGTGTAGGAATCCGACCTGAGCCAGAAAAAATTCGCGCCGTGAAGCATTTCCCTGCACCTTGCTCAACCAAAGACGTTCGCGCCTTCATTCGCTTATGTTCTTACTTTCGTCGCTTTGTCAAAAATTTCGCTGACATCGCCCGTCCGCTCACCAACCTTCTCAAGAAAGATACGCCTTTCGTCTGGGGCCATGTCGAAGCTCAGGCATTTTCTGAGCTTATCCGCTTTCTGACGACTTCTCCTCTGCTGGCGCACTTCGACCCATCTGCTCCTACGGAAGTTCGGACGGATGCCAGTGGATACGGAATCGGAGCCGTCCTTGCCCAGCGCCAGCATGGTCGTGACTGCGTCATAGCGTACGCCAGCCGCCTGCTCTCTGCCCCAGAACGCAATTACTCAATTACCGAGCGTGAATGCCTTGCCCTTGTTTGGGCAATCTCCAAATTTCGGCCGTACCTCTTTGGTCGCCCATTCATGGTAGTCACTGACCACCATGTGCTCTGCTGGCTTTCCTCGCTGAAAGATCCTACAGGCCGTCTCGGACGCTGGGCTTTTCGATTACAAGAGTACTCGTTTTCCGTCATCCACAAGTCTGGCCAATTACATCAGGACGCGGATTGCCTGTCCCGTTATCCCGTGGATCCACCCGACAGCACCAACCCTGACACCGATGCCTGTGTCCTTTCTATATCTCAGTTAATTCATTTCGGCGATGAACAGCGGCGTGATCCGGCGTTACGTTCCATCATCAACCGTCTCAGTTCCGGGCCCCCTGACGAGTCACTCCGGATGTTTACCTTACATAATGGCATTTTATACCGCCACAGTGTATACTCCGAAGGCCCTGAACACTTGCTTGTGGTGCCCTCCCACATGCGTACTACTGTCCTCCAGCAGCTTCACGACGAACCTACAGCAGGTCATCTTGGTGTAACGCGCACTTATGATCGCGTGCGGCGTCGTTTCTTTTGGCCTGGACTTTATCGCGCCGTACAGAAGTATGTTGGCCGCTGCGAACTTTGCCAACGACGCAAGAGGCCACCGACGCTTACCCCGGCCTTCTTCAGACTATTGATATCCCAGTAGAGCCGTTCTTCCGCGTGGGCCTCGATCTGCTCAGACATTTCCTTACATCAGCATGAGGGAACAAATGGGACGTTGTCACGACAGACTATGCCACGCGTTACGCTATTACGCGCGCACTTCCAACCAGCTGTGCCACCGATATTGCCGACTTCCTCCTTCACGATGTTATTCTGCATCACGGAGCGCCTCGTCAACTGCTCACCGATCGCGGTCCCTACTTCTTGTCGCGCGTCATCGATGACCTTCTACGCTCATGTTCCACGAAACACAAAGTCACCACCGCCTATGACCCTCAGACGAATGGCCTCACCGAACGTCTGAATCGCACTATAACCGACATGCTGTCCATGTACGTTTCCGCCGACCACCGCGACTGGGATGCTACATTACCCTTTGTCACATTTGCCTATAATTCGTCACGCCACGATACGGCAGGTTTTTCACCATTTTACCTTCTTTTTGGCCGGGAACCGACACTACCTATGGATACTGTACTACCAGCCGCCCCACAACAACCATCGGAGTACGCACAGGACGCCATCGAAAGGGCGCACGCTGCGCGTCATAGCACGCGTGACCGCCTTCAGATGTCGCAGGTGTCACAGAAGACCCGTTACGATTGCCGTCACAAGGATGTATGTTACGCTCCTGGATCCTTAGTGCTCCTCTGGTCGCCAACTCGACACGTTGGTCTCTCCGCGAAGCTTCTACCACGCTACCATGGTCCTTATCGCGTTCTGCGCCAAGTTACCGATGTGACATATGAGATTGCACCGGCACAACCAATGTTATCTTCTGCTCCGATCAAGACTGACGTAGTTCATGTTGCCCGGCTGAAGCCGTATCACCCGTCCGCTGATGCTGCACTCTGACATGCCCGGATGGTGCGCGTGTTTTCGCCCGGGGGGTAATGACGCGAGCCAGAAGAAGAAGACCGGCACCGAAGCAGAGGTCAGCATTAGACCGGCACTGAAGAAGAGGAGGTAGAGGTTGCTCCTTGCCATCTTGGCTGGTTGCTGCTACGCCTGTACTACTCGCCTGTTTTGTAAATATTTGTAAATATACGTTTTCGCGCAACAATATGGACACTCAAAAGCAGATTTCTGCCGTCGGCGTCGCCGTCGCCGTCGCCGTGAGGTACCGTATGACGTCAATGGAGATGAAATCGTCGCCGCGCGCCGAACGCTGTATGTGCGAGTGAAAGGGCGCGAGGGGCGCACGCTTTCACGGGGAGTGAACGCACGGCGAAGAACAAACGCGCGTTCTGCGCCGTGCTCGCTTAAGGGCTGCAGAAGTAGGCGTCTCTTTCCTCCTTTACAATCACCATATATGTAGAGCAAACGCGCCTTCTTTCGACGCGCGAGAGGCCGTGGGGGAGGGGGGGAGGGAAAGGAGGCGACGTTTAGCTGCGGCACAGTGCCTATTTATATCAGAGGCTCCGGCAACAGTCACCAACGCCGCACGCATTTTGAGCGAACGCGGGCAAAACGCCGACGGCGTCGACAACAGTTCTGCGTGTTGCCGGTGCTGCTCCATGTCCAAGTTTATACAGCTGATAAAGCTAATATCATTACTCCGTATAGCTCTCTACAATTTTGCTATCGCAATTTATGCTTCGCCTTTCAGGTGAAACTGCGACAACTTTTTTATTTATTTAGACATACTGCAATCCTCTTTTGGTGATTTTAGCATGGTGGTACACAATGCTATCATTAAAATGGCGAATACATGAACATATAGCAGACACAGGTTATACAATAGATGCGACAGATACAAGGTATCATGGGCAGAAGAAATGTCGATACAATAAAAGCACCAAGGTTTATGTTATGCGGAGTCCGCTTGGGAGTATTAACACATTTGTTCTAAGGAAAGAATGACAATAGGATACAGGTAGGTACAGTTCACTTCAAAATAATTCACTTAGTAAGTTCATGTTCTAATTGCAAGGCAAACAACGACAATGAGGGTAATAAAACAATTACATTAGTTCCAGTCGACTATGGTGCGAGGAAAGAATGAATACTTAAATCAGTTATTGCGTATTCCAAAAGGGGTTATAGCAAGGTCGTTTTTCTAGCGAGTAGGGTAGCCAGAAGAAAAAGAAAAAATGACAGGTATGGTAATTTTAATGGCCAATAATCAGTTTTATTTATTTATTTATTTATTTATTTATTTATTTATTTATTTATTTATTTATTTATTTATACAAAATACCCCTAAAGGCCCTCGCAACCGAGGGCATTACATAGGGGGGGGGGGCACAAATACAACAACAAAAGGAACACATGTGACACTATACTAACAAGTTAGAATTTCGTTATACAGTCATAACACTATGCCCCCGCAGAGGCGTCTGCGCAAACAGGCGTTTGGTGAGTTGCGTTACCACGGACCCGAGCACACGAGGGTTGGACCCTCCCGCGTGTAGCCGTGTGCGGCTTTGCCGTGTCTGGGGAAAGGGGGATCCTGGGGGTTGAGCCGATGCCGGGTGTTTGGACCTTTAAGGCCCCCCGGCGGAGGCAACACACCTCTTTGGCCTCTGCTTCTCATAGATGGCACCTCCATACTGACTCACCTGGAGGAAATCGGCAGTCGCCGATCAACCCTCTTCAATCTTTTGTCTTTCTCTCTCACTTTCCCAACTGTCCTGTCTTCTAGTCACTTCTTCTCACTTCCGAATTTCTGGGCGGCAAGGGTTAACCTGGTGTACTTATCCAACCTTGGGTATTTTATATTAGCTTATAGCGGCGATGCATGGCTGGCGTCTGCAAGTATTCTAACTTTGTAGCGTCCCCTTGTTGGGCTCGGTGGTGGGTGGCTACCATCGCCGCCGAATTTTCCATTTTTACATGGCAAATGCTTTTCCCGCACTACCTGATCGCTCCCTGAAAAGGGGGCGCACCGATGAAACGTTCAACTTCCGCATGAAACCAATAGAAACATTTCGCAAGTACCATGTGATACACAGCCAAAATTAAACAAAGACTGTCCGTACGATATCCCCATTTGTGGTCGCAAAATCTCTTACAGAAGCAATCGGCTCAGGTTACAAAGTAACTAAGATGGGAAGTGGAGACCTTCTTCTAGAAGTCCGTGACAATCTCCAGTACAACAAGCTGTCAAAACTCGTGGCGTTTGGGGACATTCCTGTCTCCGTGGGCCCACACAGGTCAATGAACACTGTGCGTGGCGTCATCTCTGATGACGACCTGCTTGAACTTAGAGTGAGTTCTTGGAAGGATGGCAAGAACAAAACGTGGTTAAGGTCCAAAGAATCAAGATAAGGCGCGACAATAAGGAAATCCCAACCAAACATGTTATCATTACCTTTGGTACAAGCAACCTCCCTGAATCAATTGAAACCGGATACTGTAAACTGCGTGTACGACCGTACATCCCAAATTCGCGCCGATGCTTCAAGTGTCAGCGTTTTGGGCATGGGTCGCAAAGTTGCCGAGGGCGATCTACCTGTGCAAAATGTGCATCCAAAGACCATTCCTCAGAAGTGTGCACTTCCACAAACCACTGTGACCACCCCGCCTGCTCACGAACATGCCCGGCATGGAAGAAAGAAAAAGACATAATAGAACTCAAAGTGAAACAAAACATCTTCCCAGAAGCGCGCAAGCGTTTTTCTGCCTTCAATCAGTCGAATCCGTCCTACTCTGATGCGGTGCGCCGGGGGGCAGCGCCAGATCTTTCGGCGGCCGCCCGAGTCACACGGATTGTGACAGCGGTCACGCCATCAGCCCCCCCCCCCCCCCCGGCAGAAGCAGCAAGCGCTGCTCCGCCCCCAGCCAAGAAGGGCCAGCAGACTTTCGGGCCTGCAGGTCCCAGAGCCACTGCTTGTGCAGACAGGCCCGAAAAACCCCCGAGTGTGCTCGCTGAGCGGGCGTCATCCACCGCCTCTGAAGAGGCGATGGAAGCAACCAACACTCCTAGGGTGTCTCAAACGCCGAAGGAACGGCGTAGCTCCATAGAGCTCGCCGGGAAAAAAGAAAAATCCCGCATCACAGGGCCTGGAAAGGCCTCGTGAGCCAATTTGGTCTAGCTCTTGACACACAGCAATATACGCTTCCAATATGGCTACACAAATAATACATTGGAATGTCAGACGTCCACTCCACAATCTGGACGACATAAAGGAACTCCTACACAAGTTTAATCCATGGGTTCTCTCTGTGCAAGAGACAAACCTCAATTCTACACACACAAACTTTCTGCGGCAATATGCCATTTACCGTTTATGGCGACACCGCCTCATCGGGCGGTGTCGCCATAATAGTCGATAAGGGTGTACCTTGCCAGCATTTACAGCTGCAAACGCCTCTTGAGGCAGTTGCAGTCAGAGCAGTGCTCTTTGGTAAGCTGCTAACAATTACTTCTTTATACATTCGGCCAAGCTATCAGCTCTCCAGAACAGAATTTGAAAGCCTTATTGCACAACTTCCGGAGCCCTACATTGTCGTTGGAGACCTAAATGCACATAATACCTTGTGGGGCGACTCTCGATGTGATGCCAGAGGGCGCCTGAGAAAATTTCCTGTTATCTGCAGCTGCATGTTTGCTAAATAAGAAACAACCAACCTTTTACAGCGTCGCAAACAAAACCTTTTCATGCATATATTTAAGCATTGCGTCAAGCACAGTCGTGCCTTACTTGGAATGGAGTGTGGTTAACAATCCATACGGGAGTGACCATTTTTCGATTATCTAAAATTAACAAAACAGGACGAATGCTCACCACATGTGCCCCAGTGGACAGCTGACTCAGCGGACTGGCAATGATACACAGAGCTGACTTATTTGGCTTGTAATGACATTTCTTTACTTAATATTGACGATGCAGTTGCATATTTAACAGCATTTATTGTTGATGCATCCTCAATATGTATCCCCCAAACAAATGGATCGCCTTCTAAACGATGTGTTCCTTGGTGGAACAATGAATGTAGGGAAGCACGAAAGAACCAAAATAAGGCTTGGAATCAGCTCCGTCACTCTCCGACTACAGAAAACCTTATCAGCTTTAAGAAAAGAAAGTCGAAAGGTAGAAGAACGCGCCGCCGTGCCAAAAGGGAAAGCTCGCAAAAATACATTGTTCAGCATAGGACCCGAGGGACGAGGTGGACTACTGGCAAGCGGAAACCAAAACAAAAACTTTCTTACCACTCTCCCAAAGCCCCTTATATATATCGGGTCTTTGTAGCGCCGCCTTATGGCCACTTGCTCAAGGCACACAGGTGGCGACCTCTACATCCCTCCTTTTCACCCTTTATGGGACAGGTCTCTACAAGTCCAACCGCCGCGGTGGTCTCACTATACGACCGCTGCGAGTCTGTGTCAGCGTTTCCTGCGGCGTCACTTCGGTCTGCGTTGGATCTTCCCGAGGTGCTGCAGGCTGCATGATCTCGGGAGTGACAGGCGGAGAAGCTGCCAGTTGAGCAGGGGTCGCTTCCGATGAATGAAGTACCAGGTGTCGATGATTACACTGAAGGACGCCTATGGGGGTCTGAACAAGGTAGGACCGTGGACGCTGAGCCTGTGAGAGTACTTCACCACTGCAGCGTGTGTCAGTGACCCATACATAGTCTCCAGGACTCAAAGGGGCCAATTGGATTGAAGCATGACGGCGATTGTAGTTCATCGCTTGGCGTGCCTTGTTCCACGAGTCCTTTTCCCTGAAACTCGTGTGGCATGGTAACGACGGCACCAGTTGTTCCGGTAGTTTCGGGAGACGAGTTTGTAATTTCCTTCCCATCAGTGCTTGAGCCGGGGAAATACCGTTGGGACCGGGCGTGTCGCGGTACCACAGTAAGGCAAGGTAGGGATCAGGACCTTTGAAGAGCAAGTCTTTCATTGTGCGCACCATGCGCTCTGCCTCTCCATTGCTCTGGGGGTACCTCGGGCTGCTGGTCTCGTGACGGAAGCCGTATGACCGCGCAAACTCGGCGAACTCGTTGGACACAAACTGCGGTCCGTTGTCGGTCCGGACGATGTCCGGTATGCCAAAACGGGCAATGCAGCTCTTGATGGCCGAGATAACGGCTGGTGCCGTGGTAGACCCTACGGAGACTACTTCGGGAAACCTGGAATAATAGTCAACAATCAGGACGTAATCGCGGCCTTTAAGTTGAAACAGATCGATGCCAAGGTGCTGCCACGGTCTGTCGGGTGTAACCGTGGGCAACAAAGGCTCAGAACGCTGAACTCGAGTCTCGGCGCATATGGCACATTGGGTCACCATATGCTCAATCTGTCCCTCTCCTTCCAAAATGGAGTGATCTGCAGGGGCACCTTGTTTTTGTCTGGCCATCCTTTCATGCAGTACGTCATGACCGCAGAGCAGACTCCATCTTGGGCTTGGTGTATGCGGACATCTTCTAGCCGCCTTGCTACAAGAGGCGGTAATTCCTTGAACACTTCACCGACAAACAACTCCAGGGTGCGTACCATGCGAGTAGCTGGCAAATCAGAGGGAGCTCGTGACAAAGTGTCCGCCGTAGCTAAGTGCTTTCCAGGCACATATTTCACCACGTGCTGATATCGCATCAGTTTTATTCGCATTCGTTGTATGCGAGGCGTCACGAGTTCTAGGTCCTTGTTACCCAAAAGGGTGACCAGAGGAAGGTGATCTGTCTCTACCTCAAAGCTTAGGCCGCAAAAGAACTGGTCGTACCGTTAAATGGCCCAAGTCACCGCGAGGCTTTCCTTTTATGTTTGACTATAACGTGCTTCCGTCGGAGTAAGCGCCCTGAAAGCAGGCGCGGATCCAGGGGGAATGTCCGGATGTCCTGACCCCCCCCCCCCCTCAGATTTCTGCATCGCCCCCTCGCTGACAGGGGGATGGCCCTGTAGCAAAAAAAAATATGGCCACCAGCATTCTTCAAAAGTATTTTTCGCGAGTACCAGCGGTATCAGCCATGTAGAAGTAAAGCTAGCTCGTTCACAAGCTTAGTTGTATTCCGTAGGAGTGTGGTGTCACGAAGTTGCCGTAGTTATTTTTTCTCATGAACACCTTGGACCTCCTGGCGCTTGCCGTGCCTTACTCGTCCCGTCGGTGGCATCGAATGAACGAGGGGACGTCCCTTTTACCAAACACGCCGAGGTCTGCTCGAGCGCCTTCACGCCTGATTAACTTAGTTTCCCCTTGGATGTCAACGGTTGCCTCATTGGCTGTCATCGGTTCCACGACCAACCTGCTTAATGAAAGAGATCTCTTGCTGAAGTGTTCATATATAAATAATAACTAACAGCTAAACTAAGAACTACGCATAGGCAACTTTTTTAGGGGCGAAGCTCCTTAGGGTGTGGGTCTGTCCCTCCTCTGTAGTATGTAGTAGTAGTAGTCGTCGTAGTAGGTAGCCACGTCGACTTTTATGAAAAAAAATGTCACAGTTTCGCCCTAAGGGCGAAGCAATGAATGCGATAGCAACACAGCAATGTCATACGAAGTAAGGTGAGCGGCTTTGGTAGCAACAACACGCAGAACTGTTGTCGACGCCATCGGCGTTTTGCCCGCGTTAGCTCAAAATGCGTGCGGCGTTGGTGACTGTTGCTGGAGCCAACATTAACGAAAGACTGCGCGTTTCTAACGCGTTTGTACTAGCGCGTTACGGCCCGTGTAAGAAGCTGGTGTAAGACGCTGTGGCCTCTCCGCCTTACCCCCGTATTCATAAACGCTCCTCGACTTGAACTTGACTTGCCACCGCCTTGGGCAGCGCGTTCGAAACGCGTTGAAGGTGGTGGCAAGTCAAGTTCAAGTCGAGGAGCGTTTATGAATACAGAGGATATACTCTCTCAGCAGTCATGTGATGGCGTCGGCAAACGCGGTGCACGTTCCGGCATGTGTAAACGACTGCGTAAGACGCTGTGGCATCTCCCCATTACTAGAGGGTACTGCACGTTTCTAACGCATTTGTGCTTGCATCCCCTTAAGCGGGAGATGGTGCAATTATAATGAAGGGCGCTGTTATAAAATAGGAATGACGTCACATATGGCGCGTGTCATTGGTGGAAGTCAATCGTTTGATTTAGTGCGGCGAGACTGGGCGAATTACACGGAAGATTCACGGTTTACCGATGATTCCCTCCGGAGCTTCGCCCACTCATCATCACTCACCCCGTGGATATGCGGTGTTTTTTTTAACTGTAGCACTCATTGTGATCACAGTTACACGTTGACAATATCCAGTACGAGCACAGTACCGTTCGTACGCTACAAGTGTTTCATTGTAACTTCGCAGATTTATTGTCGTACATTAAGCATAGGAGGCTCAAGCCCGCCGGATCCGTTTATCTGAGTGGGCGTTCTCGCGGAGCGGGGCGAAGCCTCGAGCCGCGGCTGCCAAGTGGGGGAGCGTGACGACAGCGGCCAACGCCAGCGCGCGGGCCTAGGATGGCGTCGCGTGGTTAGAGAAACGGGAGCAGATGCGCGCCTTGTGTAAAAGGATGACGTCGCGTGGGAAACAAAACATGAAGACGCTGGCTCGCGCTCTCTAAAGCCCCTATATATAGGGGCTTTAGCGCTCTCGCCTACTACGCCACATCTAGAGTGTACTAGAATATGGTAGAGTGGGACAAGCGGCTGGGGCGGCGCATGCTTTGCAGTGAGGCGCCCGACGTGGAAAAATACTGGGGCGGCGCTGCGGTCGAAGTGGATTGGGCCGCATCAAGGTCGCGCCGTTGGAAAGTACTGGCGATACTGCTCGGCAGGGTCATTCGTACAACTTCGCGTGCTGGTATTTGCGTTCAGACCAATCAAATGGGGTTCATAATTGCATTTTGGCAGTGGCGGTCACGGCGGCTCGAGGTCCAATCCACTAAGCAACATTCTTCGTTTGTTCAGGTGTCTCATTTGCGCTGACTGTGACGGTTATCTGGTACCGACATATCGCGGCTATCTGGGATTTTCTCTGGATCATGAGCACGTCTGCTCGGACTGACCAGTGAGTCAACGTCACTACCTCGGCAAGACAATCAACTGGAAACAGCTTCTGCATCGTCACAGACCACCAGGGCACCTACCGGAGACGCTACATAAGTCTGACATCGTTTGCCACGAACCGCATTTTGGCAGTGGCGGTCACGGCGGCTCGAGGTCCAATCCACTAAGCAACATTCTTCGTTTGTGCAGGTTGGTTGAGCACTGCTTGTATCATCGGTTTGCTCTTTTCTTGCCGTGGTCGCTACTGCCAATAGTTCAATTGTTTAAATTATTATTATTTCTTGCATGATGCCCACGAATGCGGAACTGGCACGTGAAGTGCAACAGCTTCGCACTGAAATCGAGCAGCTTCGTGAAAGTGTGTCAGTCATGAACACTTTCTACGAAGAAATGAAAAGGAAAAATGAGCTTGTCACTGGTGAAAACAAGTCCCTACAGAAATCTAATGATCAACTGACTGCTAAAATAGCCGACATGGAACAGCGTTCGCGAATTAACGACATCGAGATAAAGGGTGTGCCCGCTAAGAAAGGTGAAGACTGCACCGCCATTCTTCGGAAAATGGGCGACGTAATCGGATGTCCCGTGCATCAAGCTGACATTGATGCAGTTCACCGTGTGCCTGCAAAAAAGGACTCAAACATAATCGCTAGATTCTGTTCCCGGAACAAAAAAGACGAATTTCTGCGTAAAGCACGAAAAGCTCGCCGAACAACCCAGTCACTCGGCTTTCCTCAGTCGGAAAGCGCTAACGTTTACGTGAATGACCACCTGACGCCTGAGAACAAGAGACTGTTTGCACAAGCCCTCTCCCTGAAGAGGGAAAAGCATTGGAAATTTCTATGGGTTGACAATGGTCGTATCAAGGCACGAAAATCTGAGGACAGCCGAGTTCACGTCATCACGAACATGCAGGACCTGTCTGTTATTAGGGAATAGTCACTAGCCATCAACCAAACGACGGTTATCAAACACTAACATGGCAATCAACGATTATGTGTCCCTCGATAAATTAGGCGCATTGCTTTCGATGTATAGAAATAGCACGAAGTTAATTCACTTTAATGCTCAATCAGCACGTAATAAGGAAGATCAAATAAGCGCTCTCTTTACAACTCTTGCTTCTGATCCAGAATATCTTATGATAACTGAAACATGGTACCGGAAGGAAACTGAAGTATTGAAGATACCTGGCTATGCAACTTATTTTTTGAACCGCTCAACGAAAACAGGCGGTGGAGTGCTGCTAATGACGAGGAATTCCTTAAAATGTTCTTTGATTCTAGAATTTTCTCGCATCACTGATGATTATGAAGTTCTGACTGTACGAAGTGATCGTTATGTTATTGGTGTTTTATATCGCCCTCCTAGCGGCAATAAGTCAAATTTCCTAGAATTCTTGGATTCATACCTATGTTGGGCTGGTGACACTGGTTGTAAGCTAATCCTTGCAGGCGATTTGAATATCGATCTTGCTAGATCGTCGCAGGCGCAGCTTGAGCTATGTCATATAATTGAATGCAATGGCTTTGCCAATGTTATAACCACCCCAACTCGCATTAAAAAAAACAACGCAACTTTACTCGACGTGTTCATCACTAACATAGAAGCTAAGAATTCTTTATCTGGCGTATTGAGCGTGCCCATTAGTGACCATCTTCCCATATTTATGATGATAAACGAAACAGTGTGTCATTAACAGTTGCAACAAAAACAAGCAGTGGTTATTCAACACATTAATGAGCACACATTGGCTGAATTTCGCAATCAGATATCATTGACTGATTGGTCATACGTTATTCGTGAGCAGGAACCCGATCATGCCTATAATTCTTTCCACGAAAAACTAACAAGAATTTACAAGAAATGCTTTCCGTACAAAGAACTGAGGCCTGCGCGCAGAGCTAAGAAACCTTGGGTTACTAAACCTTGCATCAAGGAAATAAAACGTAAAAATAAATTATTCGAACTGTTTTTGAAAAATAAAAATGAAGACACGCTAAAACGTTTCAAAGACCAAAGAAACAAAGTTAACAGTATGCTGCGTCACGAAAAGCGAAAGTATCTAAGCAGCACTTTCAACAATGACGTAATGAATGAATCGGAGTTAGCTTGGTCAAGGCTAAATGAGTTTCTTGGCCGTAACGGTAACAACTTCAGGCCCACTGAGCTTGTGGTAGATGGTGACACTATTCGCAATGCTGATTTAGCGAACGTTTTCAATGATTATTTTGTGTCCTTAACAAAGCAAGCGCACAATCCAGCTTGTACTACATATTTATCGGACAGTACCCCTGAGAGCGCGTTTTTGGCGCCGACAGCAGCCAGCGAAATTGCGCGCGCTTTCTCGTCTGTAAAAAACAGCACATGCTGCGACGCATACGATATCCAGACTAAACCTATTAAACACGTGTTGGATCTCATTGCTGATTTATTGGAACATATCTTCAACCTCATTTTTTCAACTGGAATCTTTCCACAAAAACTACAAGTGGCGAAAGTAACAGTGTTGTACAAGGGAGGAGATAAGAATTCACTAAGCAATTACAGGCCTATATCAATATTGCCAGTGATATCGAAAGGTTTAGAAAAACTGGTTCAGAAACGTATGACTTCTTTTTTAGATAAGCACCATATCATCACTTCTTAGCAGTTTGGTTTCACTAAAGGCCGCACAACTGAGCATGCTCTCCTAGAGCAGAAGGAATTCATATTAGAAGCTCTTGAACGCGAACTGCACACAATCGGTACCTTTATAGATTACTCAAAGGCTTTCGACACCATAAATCGTGTTACACTTTTACAGAAATGCAATCATTACGGCTTCCGAGGTGTCTTTCTAAAATTAATTGAATCTTACTTAAAGTATCGGCAGCAGGTGGTGGTCATCAACAACCACACCTCCAATTTACAAGCAATTTCAGCAGGCGTGCCCCAAGGTAGTATCCTGGGACCCATTTTATTCTGCATATATATAAATGATATTGTAAACATTGACGCCTCTGTAAAGTGTGTTATATATGCGGACGACACAACCTTAGTTCTCACTGCGCAACACTATAAAGATCTGATCAATGACGCGAACCAGCTATTATTAAAGTTAGCTTCTTGGACATGCATTAATTCTTTAAAATTAAACACATCGAAAACTAAAGCTGTTTACTTTTGGCCTAGAAATAAACCTTCCCCCTTGCATGCACCGTTAATGCTGGGCACCTCGGAACTTGAGATAGTACCACGTATTAAATGTCTGGGTGTAATTTTCGATGAGCATATGTCATGGAGTGCACATATTGAAAAACTATCTTCGAGTGTGTCCAGGATAACCGGAATTTTGTCTGGGGTGCGTTTTCTGCTTCCTAAAAAAGTTAAGCTTCTCATCTATAAATCCTTGTTTTTATCGCACATAAACTACTGCCATCTGGTTTGGGGTACGACAACTTTAACGAACATTCATAAATTGCATGTAATACAGAAAAGGGCAGTTCGCGCCATTGCAGATGTTCCGTATGGAAGTCGCACTTGTCCGCTCTTTGATGAAATGAACCTACTAACCCTACCAAATTACTACTACACAAGTCTTATGAAACGCTACCACACAGGGCTAAAAAGTGATAACTTTTTTGGGCACACTTGCTCGAATAAACCAGCGGACCCTTTTTTACAACACTCGTCATGTTCACACGTGGTTTCTTCCACGCACGCGCACTAAATATGGCAAAGAAATGCCGCGCTTTCTCTTGCCGTTTTACCTAAATCAAATAACAATATGAAAATCTTGCTAAAAATACTTTTCTGGCTTACATATCGTTTATATTTGTGTTTTTCGTTTGCATGGTTTCCTTGCTCTTTTATGTGATTATCGAAACAAAGTTGACATATTTTCTTGCTGCTTTATACCTCTCGGTTTCACTCGCATTGCTTTTGGTAAGTGTATGTATGTGTATATATATATGTATATATAGGTATATGTATGTGTATGTATATATATATATATATATATATATATGCAGTCTGGTTAGAGTCATAAATTAACGTCATTTTGTTGTCTGATTTCTGTTATATGATTACTAACGATGTCACTCAGGTTTTGGCAAATTCTAAATGCAGTGGCTGTTTGTGTATTTTCGCTTAAAAAGAATTTCTCTGAGCTCTTTCTGTTTATGTTCGATGAAATTCGAACTAGATATGTATGTTGTTTTCACTCTGTACATTGCTTTATTGACCTGTACGCGTGCCTATCCCTGCCATTTTGTACGGGGTCGTGGTCCTAGTCAAGCCCGTGAAGAGGCTTTTTGACCCCAGCCCCCAGCATCCCAAATTATGGAAAGTTGGAATGAATAAAGTTTCAAGTTTCATATGACATGTGTTATGCCTTAAGAATAAATTCCTTTTATTTCTTTTATTTATTTATTTATTTATTTATTTATTTATTTATTATTTTCTAATGCCGCTCGATGATTGCGCGTGCATTGCGGCCGCAGTGTCGGCTTTCATTCTACTATGTTACTGTACGGTTCTCTTTGGAGAAAAAATACTTTTCTCGTTCTTCAAGCAGCACGTATCTCTCGTGTGTATTGTTACGCATATAGTTTTCTATCAGTAGGTCTTTCGAAACGCAGACGAAGCAACAGATGTAACCTTCCTGCTTGCCGCTTCAAACAAGTAAAGCATATCTGCCCCATCCGGCGCCTTGTACTTAGATTTACGGGAATTATTGATATAGATTTAAAAAAAAAAGAGTAAACTGCAGTGCAACATTCCATTCAAGTTTCCGCCTTTCTCGCGTAACAGAATGCGCAGTAATTGGTACGGGGTTATTTATTGCAGTCGGACCTCGAGCGCCGAAAACGGTTTTATAGTTAGCCATTCTATATGCTCATCTTTGGCCGTAAGCCGTACGTGGAACTTTTTTTCCAGTCGATACTTCAAACAAGAAAAAGAAAAAAGCCTGCGCGGTAGCCTAAGTAGTGCCTATATCGTGGATACGACATTGCGCTGCTAAACTGGAGCTCGCGGGTTCAATCCAGGTGGGAACGAAATGGAAAAAGACTCGTGTTAGGTGTGCTTTAAAGAACCCCAGGTGGCAAAAACTAAACCGAGCGCCTCATAATCATATCGTGGTTTTGTCACGTAAAACCGAAAAATTTGCTTATATTAAAAAAAGAAAAAAGCAGGTGGCTGCATTGTTCGGCTTATTTCTGGGCATGTAAACAACATAAATTATTCTCGAGTCTGATTTCCGAGAAAAACATATTACGCTTATCCTATATTTCATGTTTTTAATGTACAAGCTGCAGAGTTGAGCGGTCATACATGCCGTTCCCAAATGTATGACCGCTCAACTTTGCAGCTTGTATATTATAAACGGCTGCGTTCAGTTATCCGGTGCACTATCATAACGAACCTAATGAAACAAAGGAACGGCATGTCCCACATACACGCAGAGATATGTGCAGATCTATTGCGTTCGTTGAAGAAGATAAGTGTACGTACCCCATGGGGCACCCAGTTTTAATGGGTTGCAAACATGGTGAGACTTTCAAACAAAGTTTTCCTTGTCTGAATCAAGTTAGCAGATTTACAGGCTGTCCCAAAACGGGGCGTTTATATTGAATGAGAGCTAAGAACTTGTTAATCAGGAATTGAAGATGTCGCGTTGTATAATCCATGCCTCAAATATATATGTTTGGCAAAATGGATTAAACATAAATTTGCAGTTGAAATAAAGCGCTATTTTAAGAGCGTACTATGCGCAATCGGCCTCGGCGCCCGCAGCGAAAGTACGTTGAATATGCCGCGGAGCGCGTCTCCGCCCCAATCCAGTTCGCTCGCAGCGCCCTCGCACTATTTTTCCACACGCGGCGCCTCAGCGGCAGAGCGCCGTTCGGCCCACTCGACCATTGTCTAGTACACTCTAGCCACATCGTTCTTCTTGTAGGTGGCGTCGTGAGTCTTCATACGCGGTGATTCGCATATCGTAAACAACCAGCGTAGTGGTTGCTGCGTTGGAGCGGAGCGTTACGCCCGTATTCAAGAACGTTCCTCTAGTCAACACACCACCACGACTCAAGAGAGAAGATGGCACCGCCATCCCTCCACAGAAGGGGTCACTGAGCTTTATGATCATTCGCGGGAATTCATCAGAATTGTCACGTCTTTATTCTCAATTATTCTGTGCAGTACGACAATTGAAATTTGGAGTCTGATATCTCGGAGCACGGACACGCTAGAATAATTCTTCCGACTGATACTGTGTAGAAACTCGACTGTCTCTAAGTTTTCAATACAAACATACCCACTTGCTGCAGTCAACAAAAATAATTGTTCAATTTTAGTTAATTTGGCTGCTCACAGCGATAATTATCATCTCACTTTGTGCCGCCCTAGCCACATAACTTATTTGCACAGGTGGTCTTCGCGTGCCTCCCAGTGCCTAACTTTAACAAAACAATAAAGCTTAGTTTTGAACACCCTGTATTATCAGGCGCAGACGCCAAGCACATGGCTGTATTGGGTAACGTCCTTTTCCTATAAGCTCGGAGAAACCGATACCTGGCTTCGCTACAGGTCTTCTTCCTCTTTCTGGGGTTTTACGTGCCAAAACCAGTTCTGATTATGAGTCACGCAGTAGTGGAAGGCTCCGGATTAATTTTGACCACCTGGGGTTCTTTAACCTGCACTACAACGCAAAAACACGGGCTTTTTTGCATTTCGCCTCCATTGAAATGCGGCCGCCGCGGCCGGGATTTGATCGCGCGATCTCGTGCTCAACGCCTGAGCTGACTGAGCCACCACGGAGGGCTACAGGTGTTGCTTTAGCCGTATAAAACGCGGGTTTATCGTGAGGAAAAACGGTAAATTTCATTAAATAAGAAAGGCTACTATCATCATCATCATCATCATCATCATTATTGACAGAAGCTGACTCTCCCCCCCCCCCCCCTCAGAAAAAACCTGGATCCGCCCCTGCCTTGAAGCATAAGCTACAGCCCGTCGAGTACCTTCAGGCTAGTCCTGTAGCAGTACAGCTCCCAGGCCGTAGGAGCTGGGAACCGCGGATACTACAGTGTGGTAGCAAGGATCGTATTTTGCCATGCACGTGTCGGAGCTCAACAGCAACTTAAGGCGTGAGAAGGCTTTTTCTTGACTGGGACCCCAAGTCTAGGTGCTGTTCTTGTTTAAGAGGGAACGAATGGGCTCCGTAACGTCGGACAGGTGAGGTATAAACCGTGCGACGTGATTGGTCTTTCCCAGTAATCGTCGTACTCCGCTGGCATCGGTCGGTGGCGGCAGATCCCTGACAGCCTTCACCTTGTCCGGGTCTGGCGAGATCCCGTCTGCCCCAATCACTACTCCAAGGAACTTGACCGAGCTGACCCGAAACGCGCACTTCTTTTCGCTAAGAGTGACACCCTCCTCCTCAAGGCGAGAAAGGACTGCAGCCAGGCGGTCGTCGTGCTCTTGGCGGTCTTTCCCAAAGATTAGAATGTCATCAATCAGGTTCACGATCCCAGGCAAGCGCTCAAGTACCCTCGACATTAACTGTTGGAAATACTCTGGTGCCGTGGCAATACCAAATAGGAGTCTCTTGTAACAGTAGCGGCCGAACGGCGTTATAAATGTCGTGAGTTCCTGGCTGTCGGCTCTCAGCTTCACCTGATGGAAACTAGACCGCGCATCAAACTTGGAAAATACTCGCGCTCCACCCAACTGGCCGAGGATCTGTTCCACCGTCGGCAAGATAAAGCGCTCCCTTTCGATGACTTCGTTCAGCTTCGTCAGATCGACGCAGATTCTGTAGCCGCCCGATGATTTGGGCAGGACTACAAGCCCGAAGCACCACTTAGTTGGCGTCTCTACCTTCCTTATGACGTCCTGCGACTCCAGGTCGTCCAGATCTTTCTTGACAACGTCGTATAAAGGAATTGGAATCCTCCTTGGGGCGCTCAA
Organism: Dermacentor silvarum; assembly: GCF_013339745.2. Taxonomy (NCBI): domain Eukaryota; kingdom Metazoa; phylum Arthropoda; class Arachnida; order Ixodida; family Ixodidae; genus Dermacentor; species Dermacentor silvarum. The sequence continues at coordinate 181,821,013 of NC_051160.1, read as the reverse complement.
GGAAAATGGACGAGCGCCGGGTTTATTGCGAATGCGATATTCGGCTTGCCGAAATTTTCCCAACCCTTGGAAAAACTTGGCTGTGAGGAAATGAACGCACTCGGCAGAATCCAGGAAGTGAACAACACCAAGGGCTTCAATTGCAGGGAGCCCAAGCAGGTGAGTGCGCTGACGTTCAACCATGTACAAGGTCTGCACTGTGGACTTATCACCCCACTGTAAGGTTGCTTTACAGGTACCAAGAACGTGCAGACTCTGTTCGCGAGGGCCCAAGACTTCCCCTTCAACATCATCCAGCATCCGCGGTCAGCCTGGAAAAGACGGCGAGACAACAGAGACTTCCGCGCCAGAGTCTATCTTAAACTCGGCCGGGTGCCCGTTCACTAGTATGTATATGTACCTTGCACGTCGTGGATCCACGTTGTGAAGATCGACGGAATCCGGTAGCTCATTTCTATTCTTCTTCATGCACACTTCGGCAAAATGGCCTAGCTTTCTACAGTAGTGGCAAACTGATTTTCTGGCTGGGCAGTCTTTTCGAGAGTGACGCTGTCGTCCACAAAAGCCACACGATAACCTAGCCGGTTGCTCAGACTGGTTGCGAAAACGTGGCGAAGGGGTGGGCGTATCGTTTCGCCGAGCCGAGTAAATGTTTAGCGTTTCGGCAAGAGCGTTATCCATAGTCAATCTAGCGCGTGATAAACGCTCTTTTCCTGCGTCCTCGTGTATGCGGGCTTGGCACAGTGCTTCCTCAGCGGTAAGTTTTGTGCACCGGCACAATTGATCAGACAGTTTCTCGTCACGTATGCCTACGACGAATCTGTCACGAACAAGGTGGTCCTGGACGAGCGGGCTGTTATAGCTACAGCGCTTTGCCAGGTTGCGTAATGCCGTAAAAAAGTCATCCACAGATTCGCCTGGTTGCTGAGTGCGGCGGTGGAAACGACGACTTTCGTATATCTCATTTACTGAATGCACAAAATGCGAATCCAACTTTTCTTTGACGGCAGTGAAAGAAAGCGCTTCTGGTGTTGACACCCCCAAGGACGATAGAATGGTCCTGGCTTGCGGTCCCATACAGTAAAGAAGTGTCCGTACCTGGGCCTCATCGCTGGCACTGTGGAGGCCGGCCACGAGAGCGTAATCCTTGAACGTCGAAATCCACGTTGGCCATTCTCCCGGGTTTGAAAACGAAGTTCTCAGGTGGGCGCAGACCAGATACGCCAGCGTGAACGATATGCACATTTGGTTCGGTGGTCTCGGCGGGGGTGGATTCCGTGTCAGGCATGTCAGCGTTAACGGCGGGACACCACTTCTGACACCATGTTCAGCATAGGACCCGAGGGACGAGGCGGACTACTGGCAAGCGGAAACCAAAACAAAAAACTTTCTTACCACTCTCCCAAAGCCCCTTATATATATCAGGTCTTTGTAGCGCCGCCTTATGGCCACTTGCTCAAGGCACACAGGTGGCGACCTCTACATACATCTCTGGCATTAATTCCTATACAGACGAAAGAAAAGCCTGGAACAGGGTTAAGAAAATAAAAGGCCGCGAAACCCATGCTCTACCTTTAGTAAACACACAAGGAGACACTTTTGAGGATCCGGCTGATTGTCTAGGAGCACATTTCGAGCACATTTCCAGTGCATCCCACTACACAGATACATTTCTAAGATATCAGCGACAAGCAGAGCGACAGCCTTTGGGTCGGAAAGGCACATCCAATGTAGCATACAATCGTCCGTTTAGCATGGCGGAGTTACAGGCTTCACTCAATTGTTGTAACAAGTCTGCTCCAGGAAGTGACAGAATACTTTATGAAATGATAAAACACTTACATCCTGAAGCCCACAAAACACTACTCTCGCTTTTTAATACCATGTTCTCTGCCGGCTACATTCCGTCCGCCTGGAAAGAAGCCATCGTAATCCCTATTCTCAAAGAGGGCAAGAACCCTTCCTCGGCCAGTAGCTATAGGCCTATAGCTCTGACAAGTTGTATATGCAAACTGTTCGAGAAAATGATTAACCGCCGCCTCATTCATTTTCTCGAGAGCAACAAAATACTCCATCCCTTACAGTGTGGTTTCACGGAAGGTAGATCCACAACAGACCACCTTGTCCGCATCGAGACAAATATCCGTGATGCCTTTGTACACAAACAGTTTTTCTTGTCAGTATTTTTAGACATGGAGAAGGCGTACGACACAACATGGCGTTTTGGAATACTCCGTGACCTGGCTGGAATGGGAGTCCGAGGCAACTTATTAAACGTGATTCAGAGCTACCTCTCTGATCGCACGTTCCGTGTTACAGTTGGTAACGTCCTGTCTCGTCCGTTTACTCAGGAGACTGGCGTACCACAGGGTCGAGTGCTAAGCTGTACCCAATTTGTTGTGAAAAGGAACTCGCTCCATACTATCATACCAAAGACAATGTTTTATTTGTATATGTGGATGACATCCAAATAGGTTACAAATCGTGTAATCTTAGTATCTGCGAGCGACAAGTCCAGCTTGGTTTGAATAAATTGTCTAAGTGGGCGGACAAAAACGGTTTTAAACTAAACCCCCCAAAAAAGCACGTGCATCCTCTTCTCGAAGAAGAGAGGTGTAACACTGGATCCCGTTATTGAGCTCAATGGAGAACGGCTATCCGTTAGCCATGAACATAAATTTTTAGGTGTCAATTTAGACTCAAAATTAACTTTTGTCCCACACTTGAAATATCTGAAAGCGAAGTGCCTGAAGACAATGAATCTGCTCAAGCTCTTGTCCCGCACATCTTGGGGAAGTGACAGAAGGTGCCTCTTGAACTTGTACAAAAGTCTCATACGGTCACGACTTGACTATGGAGCCATTGTCTATAACTCTGCTACGCCTACTGCTCTGAAGATGCTGGATTCCGTCCACCACTTGGGTATCCGTCTTGCTACAGGTGCATTCAGGACTAGTCCTGTGGAAAGCCTGTACGTTGAATCCAACGAATGGTGTCTACATCTCCAAAGGAGATGTAGATGTAGATGTAGTCTCTCATATGCCCTGAAGGTGAAATCAGATGTACATCATCCATGCCATTCACCTATTCGCGGTTTGTCCACAGCCAGGCTGTTCCGTAACCGCCCAACAACTAGGCCTCCTCTGTCCCTGCGGTTGGAAGCACTGTCAGAAGAAACAGACGCCCCCTTCTAGAGCATGTCTTAATGGCTCCTACTAGGCTTCCACCGCCTTGGGAGTGGCAGACTATCGAATGTGACATCTCTTTCGTAGAAATATCAAAACAAGCACCTGAGGCACATATACATTCACATTTCCTTGAGCTTCAGGAGAAGTACTCCTGTGCTGAATTTTATGCAGACGCTTCGAAGTCTCCTGCTGGTGTTGCTTACGCAGCTCTAGGACCGTCGTTTTCACTATCCGGTACACTTAATCCATATACCAGTATTTTTACGGCCGAAGCATACGCGATCCTCTCTGCAGTAAAACACATAACGCAAACGAATCTCACTAGGGCTATTGTGTTCACGGACTCATTGAGGGTAGTCCGAGCCCTAATGAGCTTATGAAAACATAAAAACACTGTCTTTAACGAACTCTATGCATTGCTATGCTCAGCTTATATGGGGAAACAAGTCATCATCCTATGCTGGGTACCTGGACACAGCGGCATAAAAGGCAACGAAGATGCTGACGAGAACGCTACCTCAGTAGCTTTTAGCGACACTGACATAAGCATACCCATCCCAGCCACAGACATTAAACCATACTTGCGGCATAAGGTGAAGAAGCACTGGCAGAAAGAGTGGGATACCCAGGTATCCAATAAACTGCACTTAATCAAACCTAAAGTAGGGCTCTGCATATCGGAGAAAACGGCAAGATACAAAGAAGTGCTCCTTTGTCGATTAAGAATGGGACACCCCTTCGGCACCCACTCTTACCTACTGACTGGAAGTGATCCTCCGTCATGTCGAAGGTGTGGCGACAGGCTTACAGTTCTCAATGTCCTTATTCAGTGCAGGGAAATAGAAAGGGAGCGTAAAAAGTAATTTCATTTTGCCTATCACCAGCATATCCCACTTCACCCAGCATTCTTTCTAAGCAACGAACCACTTGTTAACTTGAAAACAGTTTTTAGCTTATTAGATGAACTAATGTCCTAGAAATTATTTGGCCGGGTCATGTGTAGCACAGCCTCGCCTTCGAGGCTGTAGCTGCTGTGACATTAGTCTTTATAGAACATGCCTCTGATCTCTGTACTTCAAGAGCTCTGTGGAGGCTTTATCGTAGTGAAACTTTTATGCACCTTTTACTTTGTCATGAATCATTGTCATTATATTTTACGCAGTTTACAGCGACCCGTTCTTAGGCTACTTTACAGCCACATTACTTTTACATATGTAACTCAATTTAATAATTCTTCTCCTTCTTCTTCTTACTGGGGTTTTACGTGCCAAAACCAGTTCTGATTATGAGGCACGCCGTAGTGGAGGGCTCCGGATTAATTTTGACCACCTGGGGTTCTTTAACGTGCACTACAACGCAAGCACACGGGCGTTTTTGCATTTCGCCTCCATCGAAATGCGGCCGCTGCGGCCGGGATTCGATCCCACGATCTCGTGCTCAGCAGCGCAACGCCTTAGCTGATTGAGCCACCGCGGCGGGTGTCAATTTAATCACTTCATTCTTAATACATAAAGAATTCATTACCATTTGCCATGGCGCTATTTGGCCATAGCTGGCCCTTGCGCCATTAAATGCCACACATCAATCATAACACTATGCAACACTATACAGATTAATAACAGCTACACAACCTACAAACAAATGTATTATAGAAAACAACGAGAATCTTCATAGAAGTATAAGGAATAAAACAAAAAACCCAATGCACGTCTAGATAAAAAGTTTACACAAGGATTACGCTGTAGTACTAGCAGACAGTACATTTAAAAATTTATCGTGATCTGTGGTGGTAGAAACACGTGGAGGCAAAGCATTCCAGTCAGTTATAGTGCGTGGAATGAATGACTGAATGAATGAATGAATGTGCGTAGTTAAATGAACGACATGACAAGCGCTTGCCTTTGAAAGGATGGTCGCATCTATCAAAAATATCAGATGGCAAACAAAAAAAAAGTCATTATGAAGAGTTGAATGGCGATACAATTTAAGAAAAAGTGATAAACGTGCAATTTTACGGCGGCACGTTTCTTCAGTGCTTAAGCCAGCACGTTTCTTCAGTGTTGGAATGCTGGTATGACGTGTATAATCAGAGTAGATGAAACAAAGTGCGTGGTTCTGCAGTGATTCAATGCTATTTATTAAATATGCTTGATGGGGGTCCCAAATTGCCGAAGCATATTCAATTTTAGGTCAGATTAGAGTGGTATAATCATGTGATCGGAGGTGGGAAGGGGCATGCTTTAAGTTATGCTTTAAAAGACCTAATGACCGATTAACGGATGCAACAGTAAGGTTAATATGATGGTTTCATGTTAAGTGGGAATAAATGTGAACACCGAGGTACTTATAACTGGTTACCAACTCAAGTGGATTATTATTTATGGTATATGCGGTTGGAATTCGAGACTTACGGTTAGTGAAAGACATAGATTTTGTTTTAGAAGGGTTAAGTTGCATGAGCCAGGTAGAGCACCATGCTGTTACTGAGTCAAGGTCATATTGGACTGCAAGGCGATCATTATTAGAGTAAATTTTACGGTAAATTACACAATCGTCAGCGAAAAGTCGCATTTGGGATGAAATAGAGTTAGGCAAATTGTTAATAAATATCAGGAAAACTAAGGAACCAAGTACACTTCCGTGTGGGATGCCAGAATGTACTTGGCTGAAAGAAGAATTATGGTTATTGACAGTGGTAAACGGACACCTGGAAGAAAGAAAATCTTTTACCCATAAATAAGAACTTAGGCTTCAACAACGGTATCTTAAAGATGAGGGAGAAAGTTGAGCTCTGTTTAAAAGGGCCGTAAGTGAAGTCCTTGAAAAAGGGCTGTATATAAACGCTGAATATACGCTGCATAACTCGCTAGTGGATACGCGAGTTGTGAATCCTCTTGCTGTCCTCTTGTAGTCACAATTTTTGCAGTTTGTGACTGGTGTCAGACTCTTCGCTGCGAGGCCTTCGCGGTACTTGGTCGGCCACTTGCCGAGTTCGTGCCAGTGTACGCCCGGAGAAGTGCTCGCGTGGTTTTTGCCATTTGTGCGCTCTTGGTGCACTTCGCGCAACATGGCATGTGCAACAAATTACGTCACACAGAGGAACCTCCATTTAGGCATGTCAGTGTACTAAGTAATTTGACGAGTAAAGTACACAGCGTTTCCTGCTTAGAGTACACGTGATATGGATTATTTGTGCAGCCATTTTAGCCATGACAGTGCAGAATTCACTCGTGCATGATGAATTGCATCGATTGGTCCCTGCCTGGAGGTCTCAGTAGAACAAGTGATTACAAGACTTCTTCTTCTTTCTGGGGTTTTATGCGCCAAAACCAGTTCTGATTATGAGGCACGCCGTGATTACAAGGCGACAGTGTGTCAATCAATGCAGCAGTATCGGACTAATGCATGGTAACTTGGCATGGTATGTTGAATAGTAGTCAGCTGTTGACAGGTGACCTAAAACGTGATAATGCTTCATGCCCATGGTGGCTTTAATTATTAGTGTTCCCCTGCAATGTGCCAGCTGATCGTTCTCATTCACTCCGCTGGCATCAAGACAGTGGCCCCTGGTGAAAGGGTGGGATAACTTGTGAACATCGATCATCCCTCATCTTCCCTCATCTGCTTTAAAGGACGTTCACCAAATCGTTTAAAAATTCAAGCAATCAGACTGCTTGCATAGGAAGGGCGAGTGAACGCAGTTTAAATTGTCATTACATATATATGATGATGTATGGTGTGTAATGGCGCAAGGGCCAGGTATGACCAAAGAGCGCCAGGCCAATATTCATGAGTTGACAATGGAGCAATGAATTGCGAAAGGTAGATGTGTCGTGGCTGTAAAAGGGCCTAAAAACAATCGCTGTAATATGCCTAAAATATATATGTAATAAAATAATGGTAATGGCTAATGACTTGCACTGTGAACACGAAAGAACAAATTGCAAGATAACGACGATAAACGCAAATATATCACAGATGAAACTTTCCAAAAAGCACTACTGCCTTGACACACCCTTTGAAGCACAAGGGCCTGGAGGCACGTGCTACGCAAAACTACTATCCTCTGGAAAGAGGACGCGCTACGAAACTATTGGGCAAATAACATGCAATACTACATCGCTCAGAAAATCCAGGACAGCTTTGGCGTTAAAGAGAGGTTTGAGGCCCAGAAACATGGAGAGGGAGACAGTACCGGTACGCTAGAGGAAAGTGCCTTTTTCTCTCTGTTTCGGCTTCCCTGCACTAAGCCTCTCTCCACATCTACCACAAGTTGGTGGGTCATTTCCAGTTAAGAGAAAATTGTGGGTGCCGTATGTACGTCCTATTCTCAGACGAGAGAAAAGGACATTAGCTCTTCGTATTTTCGTAACGGGATGCCAGGGACCTATCTGTAGCTTAACTAAGTGGAGCTTATTGTACGTTTCGGCATCCCACAAGCCCTGCCAGTGGCTTCGAAGTTTCTTTCACAAGTAGGGCTTGAGATCTCTGGCAGGGATAGAAGCGGTAGGGTTAAGGGCTCGCGCTGTAGTTGATGTGGCCATTTGATCAGTCAGAACATTGCCCCGATGCCTCTATGGCCAGGCACCCAGTATATAATTGTATGCTGGTTAGACATGTATGCCTTGCACAGAGCAGAATACAGTTCAATAAGTACAGTTTTTTTTTGTCTATGTAGAGTCATGACGGCTTTCACGACGCTTAGGGAGTCTGTAAATATTATTGATCTTTTGAGTTTTGATTTGCCTATACTCTTCACAGCCGATAAAACTGCATAGGCCTCAGCCGTAAAAATGCTTGTTTCCGGGTGCAGTACATGAGACTCGGAGAACGATCGGCCGACTACTGCATAAGATACTCCTGCATGTGACTTGGAAGCGTCAGTGTAAAACTGAGTGCAGGACGAGTACTTGAACTGCATTTCTAGAAAATGCATCCGGATATGTGCCTCTGGAGCGTCTTTTGTGACCTCTACAAACGAAGTATCACACTCTATGAGTTGCCACTGCCATGGTGGCACTGGCGTTGCTGGGGCCATCAAAGTATTTTCAAGTAATGGGATATCCACTTCTTCAATAATTTCCTTACACGTAGTGAGAAGGGTTTTCTTGCTGTCATCATCATTATCATCATCAGACTATATTTTATGTCCGCTGCAAGACGAAGGCCTCTCTCTGCGATCTCCAATTACCCCTGTCTTGCGCTAGCCTATTCCAACTTGCGCCAGCAAATTTCCTAACTTCATCATCCCATCTGGTTTTCTGCCGACCTCGACTGCGCTTCCCTTCTCTTGGTATCCATTCTGTAACCCTAATGGTCCACCGGTTATCCATCCTACGCATTACATGGCCTGCCCAGCTCCATTTCTTGCGCTTAATGTCAACTACAATATCGGCTATCCCTGTTTGTTCTCTGATCCACACCGCTCTCTTCCATGTCTCTTAACGTTAGTCTAAAGATTTTTCGTTCCATCGCTCTTTGTGCGGTCCTTAACTTGTTCTCGAGCTTCTTTGTTAACCTCCAAGTTTCTGCCCCGTATGTTAGCACCGGTAGAATGCAATGATTGTACACTTTTCTTTTCAGCGACAGTGGTAAACTCCCACTCAAGATTTGGCAATGTCTGCCGTATGCACTCCAACCCAATTTTATTCTTCTGTAAATATCTTCCTCGTGATCAGGGTCCCCTGTGAGTAATTGACCTAGGTAAACGTACTCCTTTAAACACTCTAGAGGCTGACTGGCGATCCTGAATTCTTGTTCTCTTTCCAGGCTATTGAACATTATCTTTGTCTTCTGCATATTCATCTTCAACTCAATTCTTACACTTTCTCGAATAAGGTCCTCAATCATTTGCTGTAATTCGTCTCCATTGTTGCTGAATAGGACAATGTCATCTGCAAACCGAAGGTTGCTGAGATATTCGCCGTTGATCCTCACTCCTAAGCCTTCCCAGTCTAAGAGCTTGAATACTTCTTCTAAGCATGCAGTGAATAGCATTGGAGAGATTGTGTCTCCTTGCCTGACCCCTTTCTTGATAGGTAACTTTCTACTTTTCTTGTGGAGAATCAAGGTAGCTGTGGAATCCTTGCAGATGTTTGCTAAGATATTCACGTATGCCTCTTGTACTCCTTGATTACGCAATTCCTCTATGACTGCTGGTATCTCTACTGAATCAAATGCCTTTTTATAATCTATGAAAGCCATATAGAGAGGCTGATTGTACTCCGCATATTTCTCGATTACCTGATTCATGACATGCATATGATCCATCGTAGCATATCCCTTCCTGAAGCCAGCCTGTTCTCTTGGTTGGCTGAAGTCAAGTGTTGCCCTTATTCTATTGGAAATTATCTTGGTGAATATTTTATGCAATACTGAAAGCAAGCTAATGGGTCTATAATTCTTTAATTCTTTAATGTCTCCCTTCTTATGCATTAGTATAATGTTGGCGTTCTTCCAGCTCTCTGGTACACTTGAAGTTGTGAGGCATTGTGCATAAAGGGCCGCAAGCTTTTCAAGCATGATATCTCCTCCATCTTTGATTAAAGTTAATTGTCGGAGTCATGAGGGAGGTAGCGGCCGAATACTGCACCAGGGAGGCCAATTCCTGTTCTGGTGAGGGAGTGAATTTGATGAAGCTTAGTGGGCCTTCCTAGTTTGGTTGCACCTGAACTAGTATAGCCCCACTAGCTCTAGGCAATATTTTTTTTCTTGCCGGTGTCAGGCACCACTCCATGCCTGAAAAAATGTGGTGGACTGCAGTAGGACTCGATCTGTCGGCCGGTTATTAAAGAGTGTGGTACTGGTCATATCATTTACGGTTGAGAAGGACGGATGTTCCTGGTTCAAATTAACTTTCAGGAAATAAGTGAGGCTTAAGTATGAACGTTGCATGTCAAGCGACCACACGTCCGCCTCTACATACAGGCTTGACACAGGACTTGTCCTTAAGGCACCAGTGGCTAGGCGGATGCCTAGATGGTGTACAGGATCCAGCATCCTTAGCGTAGCATCCTTAGCATACAGCATCCTTAGCGTACAGGATCCAGCATCCTAGGCGCTTGGCGTAGCGGAATGGTACACTATGGCGCCGTAATCTAATCTTGTGATTATGAGACTCTTATACAAATTCAAAAGACACTGTGTCACTACCTCAAGTGGTGCGTGACAACACATTTAGAATATTCATTATTTTCATACACTTGTTTCGTACATACCGCATGTGTGCCACAAATGTAAGCTTTCTATCTAGAATCACACCTAAAATTTTATGTTCGGTTTTAACGGCCACACGTTGTCCCTGCAACTCAACGTCAGGATCGGGGTGCAGACCCCTCTTTCTTTAGAACAGGACGCAGGTGGTCTTAAGGCTAAATCCATTCTCGTCTGCCCACTTAGACACCTTGTTCAGACCAAGCTGAATCTGCCGCTCACAGACTGCAAGATCGCACGAGGTGAAACCTATCTGTACATCATCGACGTATGAAGAATAAAACATGTTTCTTGGGATATGCCGACGCAAGGAACTCATTTTTGCGACAAAGAGAGTGCAACTGAGCACCCCGCCCTGTGGCACTCCAGTTTCCTGCACAAATGCCCTTGATACAGCATTTCCCACACGAACACGGAATATGCGATTAGATAAATAACTTTCTATGACATTTAACATGTTATCACGTATACCAACGTATGAGAGGTCTCTAACTACTCCAAACCACCACGTGGTATCATAGGCTTTTTCCATATCAAGGAATACAGACAGAAAGAACTGTTTATGAACAAAAGCTTCACGAATTTGCGTCTCAATACGTATCAAATGGTCGGCGGTGGATCGACCCTCTCGAAACCCGCATTGGTACGGGTCAAGCAGTTTGTTTGATTCGAGGAAATGTATTAGTCGGCGGTTTATCGTTTTCTCGAACAGTTTGCGGAGACAGCTTGTTAGTGCTATAGGCCGGTAACTCGAAACAGACGATCGGTCCTTGCCCTGCTTCAGTATGGGGACGACAATGGCCTCTTTCCAGGCAGAGGGGATCTCGCCGGAGGACCATATAGCATTGTATAAGGAGAGCAGAGTTTTCTTTGTTTCATGGGGAAGGTGTTTTAGCATTTGATAAACTATGCGGTCAGGGCCTGGGGCAGACTTGTTGCAACAACTGCATACAGCTCAGCAATGCAGAATGGCTGGTTGTATGCCTCGTCTCCGGTACATTTTCTGATGATGACGTATGGTGTTTAATGGCACAAGGGCCAGATATGGCCAAAGAGCGCCAGGCCAGTGTTCATGAGTTGACAATGGAGCAATGAATTGCGAAAGGTAGATGTGTAGTGGCTGTAAAAGGGCCTATAAGCAATCGCTGTAAAATGCGTAAAATGTATATGTAATAAAATTATGGCAATGGCTAATGAGGTGCACTATGATCACGAAAGAACAGATTGCAAGACAATGACGATAGGCTAAAATATATCACAGATAAATCTTTTAAAAAAGTACTACTGCCCTGACGGACCCTTTGAAAACGTAAGGGCCTGGAGGCGCGTGCTATGCAAAACTGCTGTCGCGGCGACATCCTCTGAAGAGAGGACGTGCTACGAAACTATTGGGCAAATAACATGCAATACAACATCGCTCAGAAAATCCAGAACAGCTTTAGTGCTAAACAGAGGTTCGTCGCCAAGAAACATAGCAGGGTGGAGAGGGAGACGGTACTGGTACGCTAAAGGGAAGTGTTGTTTTCTCTCTCTTTCGGCTTCCCTACACTCCACGAGCACGTGTAGCACGGTAAGCCTCTCTCCACATCTACCACACGTTGGCGGGCCATTTCCAGTTAAGAGAAAATTGTGGGTGCCATATGTATGTCCTATTCTCAGACGAGAGAATAGGACATTAGTTCTTCGTATTTTCGTAACAGGATGCCATGGGTCAATCTGTGGCTTAACTAAGTGGAGCTTATTGTTCGTTTCGGCATCCCAAAAGCGCTGCCAGTGGCTTCGAAGTTTCTTTCTCAAGTAGGGCTTGAGATCTGTGGCAGCGATAGAAGCGGTAGGGTTAAGGGCTCGCGATGTAGTTGATGTGGCCATTTCATCAGCCAGAACATTGCCCTCGATGCCTCTATGGCCAGGCACCCAGCATATAATAATATGCTGGTTAGACAGATATGCCTTGCACAGAGCAGAATACAGTTCAATAAGTACAGGGTTTTTGTGTCTATGTAGAGTCATGACGGCTTTTACGACGCTTAGGGAGTCTGTAAATATTATTGATCTTTTGAGTTTTGATTCGCCTATACTCTTCACAGCCGATAAAAGTGCATAGGCCTCAGCCGTAAAAATGCTTGTTTCCGGGTGCAGTACATCGGACTCGGAGAACGATGGGCCGACTACTGCATAAGATACCCCTGCATGTGACTTGGAAGCGTCGGTGTAAAACTGAGTGCAGGACGAGTACTTGAACTGGATTTCCAGAAAAGGTATCCGGATATGTGCCTCTGGAGCATCTTTTGTGACCTCTACAAACGAAGTATCACACTCTATGAGTTGCCACTGCCACGGTGGCACTGGCTTTGCTGGGGCCATCAGAGTATTTTCAAGTAGTGGGATGTCCATTTCTTCACTAATTTTTCTTACACGTAGTGAAAAGGGTTTACTTGCTGTCGGCCGGTTATTAAAGAGTGTGGAACTGGTCATATCATTTACGGTTGAGAAGGACGGATGTTCCGGTTTGGAATTTACTTTCAGGAAATAGGTGAGGCTTAAGGATGAACGTTGCATATCAAGCGACCACATGTCCGCCTCTACATACAGTCTTGCCACAGGACTTGTCCTGAAGGCACCAGTGGCTAGGCGGATGCCTAGATGGTGTACAGGATCCAGCATCTTTAGGGCGCTTGGCGTAGCGGAATGGTACACTATGGCACCATAATCTAATCCTGTAAGTATGAGGCTCTTGTACAAATTTAAAAGACACTGTGTGTCACTACCCCAAGCGGTGCGTGACAACACTTTTAGAATATTCATTGTTTTGATACACTTGTTTCTTAGATACCGTATGTGTGCCACAAATGTAAGCTTCGTATCTAGAATCATACCTAAAAATTTATGTTCTGTTTTTACGTGCACGCGTTCTCCCTGCAACTCAATGTCAGGATCGGGGTGCAGACCCCTCTTTCTGGAGAACAGGACGCAGATGGTCTTTTGTGGGTTAAGGCTAAATCCGTTCTCGTCTGCCCACTTAGACACCTTGTTCATACCAAGCTGAATCTGCCACTCACAGACTGCGAGATTGCACGAGGCGAAACCTATCTGTACATCATCGACGTATGCAGAATAAAACATGTTTCTTAGGATATACAGACGCAAAGAACACATTTTTACGATACAGAGAGTGCAACTGAGCACCCCACCCTGTGGCACTCCAGTTTCCTGCACAAAAGGTCTTGATACAGCATTCCCCACACGAACACGGAAAGTGCGATTAGATAAATAAGTTTCTATGACATTTAACATGTTACCACGTATACCAACGTGCGAGAGGTCTCTAAGTATTCCAAACCGCCACGGGGTATCGTAGGCTTTTTCTATATCAAGGAATACAGAGAGAAAGAACTGTTTATGGACGAAAGCTTCACGAATTTGCGTCTCAATACGTATCAAATGGTCGGCGGTGGATCGACCTTCTCGAAACCCGCATTGGTACGGGTCAAGCAATTTGTTTGATTCAAGAAAATGTATCAGTCGGCGGTTAATCATTTTTTCGAACAGTTTGCACAGGCAGCTTGTTAGTGCTATAGGGCGGTAACTCGAAGCAGACGATGGGTCCTTGCCCTCCTTCAGTAGAGGAATGACAATGGCCTCTTTCCAGGCAGAGGGGATCTTGCCGGAGGCCCATATAGCATTGTATAGGGAGAGGAGAGTTTTCTTTGTTTCATGAGGAAGGTGCTTCAGCATTTGATAAGCTATGCGGTCAGATCCTGGCGCAGACTTGTTGCAACAACTAAGTGATGCATACAGCTAATGCAGAATGGCTGGTTGTATGCCTCGTTTCCGGTACCTTTTCTTTCTAGTTTCTGTTTTTCTATTCTAGCCTTGTGTCTCTTAAATGTTTGGGAATAATGGGATGAGCTGGCCACATGTTCAAAATGTGCTCCCAGGCAGTTAGCTTGTTGTTCCAGACTGTCGCCTTGCGTGTTTACCAACGGGAGTGAATAAGTTTGTAGCCCTTTTATCTTATTGACTTTCTTCCAGACTCTGCCCTCATCTGTATACGAGTTGATGCCTGATAAAAACTTCTCCCAACTCTCTCTCCTGGCCTGTCGACGCGTTCTTCTGCCCTGCGATTTTATCTTCTTAAAATTGACAGATTCTCCGCAGTTGGGGAGTCCCGTAGCAAGCCCCACGCTTTGTTCTGTTTCCTACGAGCGTTCAGACATTCGTCGTTCCACCATGGGACCCGGCGTTTGCAGGTCGCACCACTTATTTTAGGTATACATTCAGAGGCGGCATCAATTATAAAAGATGTAAGATACTCGACAGCAGCATCAATTCCCAGCGAAGATATGTCAGACCACGAGATACTACTTGTAAGACTTTGGAATTTCTCCCAATCTGCCGTATCCAACTTCCAGCGAGGTGCCTGTGGTGGTTCGTTTTGTAGTGGTGATCTCAGCAGTAGCGGGAAGTGGTCACTCCCGTAACGATTTTTTATAACTTCCCATTTAAGCTCAGCAAATATAGGCGGGGAAGCTACACTGAGATCAATGGAAGAAAACGTTTTCTTTGCGAGATTGTAGTAGGTGGGTTCCTTCTTATTCAGGAGACACGCACCAGAGGAGAAAAGGAATTGTTCGATTAGGCGTCCTCGTGCATCGATACGCGTGTCGCCCCACAAGC
Organism: Dermacentor silvarum; assembly: GCF_013339745.2. Lineage (NCBI taxonomy): Eukaryota > Metazoa > Arthropoda > Arachnida > Ixodida > Ixodidae > Dermacentor > Dermacentor silvarum. Next base: position 181,805,936 of record NC_051160.1, on the reverse strand, counting down.
TGATGTGTGCATTGAAATCGCCAAGAACGAGGTAAGGTTCTGGTAATTCATCTATAAATGATATTTTCTTTCTAGTTTCTTCCCGGTACATTTTCTTTCTAGTTTCTGTCTTTCGATCGTAGCCTTGTGTCTTTTAAATGTTTGGGAATAATGAGATAAGCTGGCCACATGTTCAAAATGTTCTCCCAGGAAGTTAGCTTGGTCCTCCAGACTGTCGCCTTGTGTGTTTACCAACGGGATTGAATTAGGTTGTAGCCCTTTTATCTTATTAACTTCCTTCCAGACTCTGCCCTCGTCTATATATGAGTTGATACCTGATAAAAACTTCTCCCAACTCTCTCTCTCCTGGCCTGTCGGCGCGCTCTTCTGACCTCCGTTTTTATTTTCTTAAAATTGACAAAATTCTCCGCAGTAGGGGAGTCGCGTAGCAAACCCCACGCTTTGCTGTGTTTCCTACGAGCGTTCCGACATTCGTCGTTCCACCATGGGACACGGTGTTTGCAGGTCGCACCACTCATTACAGGTATACATTCAGAAGCGGCATCGATTATGAAAGATGTAATAAACTCAACAGCAGCATCAATTCCCAGTGCAGATATGTCAGGCCACGAGATACCACTTGTAAGACTTCAGAATTTCTCCCAATCTGCCGCATCGAACTTCCGCCGGGGACCCTGTGGTGGAGGTTCGTTTTGTAGTGGTGATCTCAGCAGTATGGGGAAGTGGTCACTCCCGTAAGAATTTTGTATAACTTCCCATTTAAGTTCAGGAAATATAGACGGGGAAGCTACACTAGGATCAATGGAAGAAAATGTTTTGTTTGCGAGATTGTAGTAGGCGGGTTCCTTCTTATTCAGGAGACACGCACCAGAGGAGAAAAGAAATTGTTCGATTAGGCGTCCTCGTGCATCGAGTTTACCCAGAAGTACAGCACGAACGGCTACAGCCTCAAGTGCCGTATTGAGTGGAAATTGCTGACAGGCTACACTTCTGTCGAGTATGATGGCCACACCACCCGATGATGAGGCAGAATCCTCGCGATCTTTTCGGAAAAGAATATTCTGACGTAGAAAGTTGGTGTTTCTGAAGTTTAGGTGTGTTTCTTGAACACACATCACCTTTGGATTAAATTTATTGATAAGTTCTTGGATGTCGTCTAGGTTGTGGAATATTCCCCTAACATTCCACTGCATTATTGAGTTCATGTTGCAGGAAAATAAAAGGTGCTGTGTGTCTCAAGGGATGTGTACAGCCTATTTTGCAGAGCCTTTTCCAGGCGCTGTAACTGGTGTTTTGTCTTTTTTGGAGCGTTCTTGGGAGAGTCGTCTCTCCCTAGGCACTCCTTGCGCCGTCTGAGTATTTGTGTCCATTGCCTCTTGCGAGGCGTTGGACACTCGCCTAGCGAGCGATGAGTACGTCGGTTTGGCTTCACCTCTGGAGACGAAGCCTCTGTCCCCACCAGTGCGGAGGTTGACGGTACCTCCTTAGCCTCCGTGCGAACATGGCTGCTGCCAGAGCTAGCAGAGGCCACTGGTGTGGCCAAGTTCGGTGATGGCAAGGCAGCCTTAGCTGCTCCCACCATAGGAGCGGCTGCCACAGCCGGCCGCTCACTGCGCGCGGGCCGGGCAGGTGTCGGAAGCCGGTGCGACACTGCCCCTGACGCGTCGCATCGGCATATGTTGTGCTGTGGAATGGCAAGCACCTTTTACGTGCTTCCTTAAAGGAGATGTTCTCATGCACTTTGAGAGTGATCATTTCTTTTTCTTTTATTGCGATAGCAATTATATGGACACTTAAACTGGATTTCTGCCGTCGGCGTCGCCGTGAGGTTCCGTATAGATAACATCATCGCCGCGCGCCGTATGCCCGAGCGATAGCGTTCGGGGGACGCGCGCTATCACGGAGAGCGAACGCACGGCGGAAAGCAAACGCGACAGGCGCGCGTGGGGGCATGGGAGGGAGGGAGGCGGGGTGACGCTGCGCTCCGCCACCAAAGGCCTATCTTGCAACCGGGCGCAGGGGGAACTTCCCACTCAATATCCCACGCGCAAGCAAGGAAGCGGGACGGCAGCGCCGGAGGGAGCGGGGGGGGGGGGGGGGGGCGCACTTTTACTCTGCCAACAACCGCGCTCGTCGCTCGCCGGCCGCACTGTCTCTTATCTCCACACGGCTCTGACCTTTTCTATGCGCTGTGCATTCGCCGCTCAGTTTCCGTTGAAGCGATAGACCGCACGTACCTTCGCCCGCTGCGACGTATATGCGCTTGCTGCCAGCGTTTTGACAGTCGTTATCTGCGGTCATTCAGTGCGATCTATTTATGTTTGCTTGTGCGCGCTCACACCACGCTTGTTCATTCAGTTAGTAATAGTCGGGCCACATTTTCCAACGCACGCTACACATGCAATGCTGCCCGGATCGGCAGTGCAGCGCTACAGGTGTGTCCCTTCGCACGCGCTGCCCACAGGAAGCGCTTCTCCTCAACACCACCGTTTCACAGGCGCCTTCTCGTGGTCATCGAGTCTCTCCATGTCGGTCTACTTACGCCGCAGCACACCTGCTTACTTAATCAGCTCATGTTTACTGCAATTCATATTGCTACCAAAGCCGCTCACCTTACTTCGTGTCACATTGCTGTGTTGCTATCGCATTCATTGCTTCGCCCTTAGGGCGAAACTGACATTTTTTTCCAGTTCGGACAAGACCGGGAGTAAGCTGGATGCTCACCATCACAGTTTACACAGTGAGGTGTCGCTTCACAGTTGCCTGGGGCATGACCTTGCACTCCACATTTCACACATGTGAGTCTACCACGGCAGCTCTGCGAGCCGTGGCCAAATCTCTGACATTGGAAGCATCTTCGTGGATTAGGTATCTATGGTCTGACAACTATCTTTGTGTAACCGGTTTCTATGGTTTGTGGCAGATCAAAAGTTGCAAAGGTCAGCATGAGGTGTTTTGTGGGAATTTCTTTATTGTCTCTTCTGATAACGATGCGCTGTACGTTTGTTACATTTTGTTCTTTCCAGCCTTCCAATAGTTCGGTTTCGAACAAGTCGATGAGATCTGCATCAGACACTACTCCACCTGCTTTGTTCATGGACTGATGCGGTGAAACGGTAACAGGTATGTCGCCAAATGCCACAAGCTTGTTTATTTTACTGTGCTGCTCTTTATCACGGACCTCAAGGAGGAGGTCCCCGCTCGCCGTTTTGGTGAACTTATAACCAGGGCCAAGTGCTTAAGTCAGGCCTTTTGCAACTAGAAAAGGTGATAAGCTTCTAGCTGTTTTTTTCTGTTTTTTCACTATGAAGAATTGGAAACCAGGAAAATTTTCTCTCGGTTTGAATAGGCTTAATATTTACTCGGTGCGTCCCCTCTTGTGAGGGTGACGATCAAGTAAACGGGGAAATGCAGGTGTTCCCATATTATTTTCGTTTATTTCGGCGGCAATGGCGGCCGCCCACCGCGGAGCCCAACTAGGGGACGCTGCAGCACTTAACGTGTAGGGCTGCAGACGCCAGCCGTGCATTGCTGCTATAACCCAATATATTATACCCAAGAGAGGGCACATACACAAGGTTAAACCAAGCCACCTATGAAAATTTAGAAGTAACATAAGAGAAGGCAGGAGAGGAGACAGGGCATATAGGACAGAAAAAGTTCGGAGAGGGGGATAGGAAAAGGCGACTAGCCGATTTTCCCTGGGTGGGTCAGCCCAGGGGTGCCGTCTACGTGAAGCAGAGGCCAAAGAGGTGTGTTGCCTCCGTCGAGGGGCCATAAAGGCCAAAGCACTCAGCATTGGCTCAACCCCAGGATCCATTTTTCCCCGGGCACGGCTAAGCCGCGCTCGGCTACACGCGGGACGGTCCAACCCTCACGTGCTCGGGTACGTGGTGTCGAACACACCAAACCAGGGGCGTAGCCAGGGAGGGGGGGGAAGGGGGTTGGGGGGTTTAAACCCCTCCGCGAAATTTTTTCCGCAACCCCCTCCTCCCCCACTTACCCACCCTTAGTTCACGTGGCTTCGCGCTGACATAATTCATGAAACCGGTGCCACTATCACAATGTCATTCCTGGGCGCTTCCGTTTGGGTTGGTAATTTACAGCGAATCATGTCTGCATATGAAAAAAACTGTCACGGTGTTTGTCAAGGCTTTGACACTCTGTGAAGTTTTGGGCGAGAATGTGGCGGCCGCATTCTGAAGCAACAAATGCGCAACAAATGAAGCAACAAATGCGGCAGCCGCATTTTAGATGATGACGAAAACGCTCGAGGCCCGTTTACTTAGATTTAGGTGCACGTTAAAGATCTCAGGTGGTCGAAATATCCGGTATACATTTCCCTAGCTTCCCTTCAGGTGCCGGTTAGGCCGCGCTCGCGCAGGATCTTAGGCTACGTTCACTCTTGGTCTCGAAGCTGTCGGAAGCGGCAAAATCTTGCAAAAATCCGCCCGCCTAGGCGGCAAAACAGGCAGAAAAACAGGCAGCAAGCCAAAATGGCCTCAGGCCGATTTTTTCGCCATGGCGAAGCGGAAACGCGGCGGAAAGTCGTTCTGCTTCAGTGGAAGCTACACTAGCCTGTTAACAACCGGTCGTAAAATTGAACATGGCACCAAAAGTGTAGGCTGTAATGCTGATCGACGCGATCAAGAACCAGCCCTTGCTCTACAACAAGAGTGGCACTAAAACGTACTGTCAGCAATACTCGCGATAGTATTCAACGTCGCGCGACCAGAGGTGCGGCAACGAAGCTTTGGCATGACCCAACTGCTCGCGCTTTTGCAAAGCCAGGCGAACCCACCACCGCTGTTTCCGAGGTGTCCGCGTCTTCTGTTTATTCATTGTCCATTTCTAGAAAACAAGTAGGCAGAAGTATAAAAGCAATTTCTTCTTCCACTTCCACGGCAGACAATAGTTAGGCAGATTCCTCGTTGGCGCTCCATAATTCTCCTCGCACGTGTACGGTATGTTGCAGAAGTCGCGGGGTGCTTTTCTCGTCGCGAAGATAGATTGGGAGCGTAGGTGTCACGTAGGACGCGCAGGCTTTGGCGAGCCCCATCACAAGGGCCAGCCCGGGTTTTAGCTGTTTTGTTCCCGTTGCCCCGTTGGTGTCCTGGAGACGCCGACAATACGAAATGATGAAATGTTATTAAAACTTGTAAATAAAAGCTATTAAAGAAATATTATCACACCTAGGCACCAACCTGTGACTCAGCGCTACCGCACCCGTATGAGGGGAATTATGGAACGCCAACGAGGAATTTACCGAAGGTCGCAGATGACACGCGAAGTTGCGTAAGATGATCACTTTTGATGACGGTATGTGGGTCAAAGAATGAACATACCGCTCTAAATAATGCGATAATTAGCGCCATCACGCCGACAAACGTACGCAGACGAGATGGATCTGGACGAAAACGGCAGCGGCGGCCGCGGTGGTAGCAAAACAAATGTGAAAAACTTGGACAGGCGCGGAAAAAATTTTCCGGCCGCTTTGGCCTTTCCGCCCGCTCGCCGCTTCCCAAGTGCGAACGTAGTCTGCGCGAGAAACCTCTCTTGTTTGCGATTGCGCCCCTACGGAAGGCTGGTGGTTACTGTGGTGTTGTTGAATCCGAAGCCAGCAATTACAGAAGACTGGTAGTTGCTGTTTTGTTGTGGAATCCCAAACCAGCATTGTACACACGAAGGGGTGGATGACAGCAGTGAAATTCCACCGACTCGCAACAGAATGCACGAAACAGACAGCCGACAAGCATGAATTACTGCTGTGCGCAGTACAGCGTAAGTAAACTCTTGTTGCAGGCGCTGGCAGTTCTCGTCGGAGTTCACGCGTCCTGAGAAATTGATTATGTGCACTATGCACTGAAGAAGACCGGAGTTCATTCCTGCATCGCTAGTACACAAATCAGTCGAGATTCTGTGAGGTACAAGGCCGCTTCCTGTTTGCACTGGCGTAAGTGAAGCAGAAATGAGTTGCACGCAGTACTTGAAATGCGTACACATTGCATATCTATGCTGTGCGGTGGAATATTCTGTACAATTCTGAATCTGTTGACGTAAAGGCAAATGACGGCTGCACGCTCGCACACAGCGGAAGACACAGCGGCCCATGCACTTGGCGCAGGAAATGTAACCCTCTCGTATGAGGGAGCAGGGCTGCGAAAGCTTCGAAGAAAAAGAAGCCTTACGCGTTTTTGCGCGTATTTAAGTTTTCTAGCGCAAAGACGCAGCGAACAAGCTATTGCTCTGGGAGTAGGTATAGCCTGGTCCCACGTGCATTTTCACGCGTATAGCCGTCCTTGACTTGTGAAACGCACTTCGCCCCGACGAGGACGACGCCATCTACGCTTAACGGAAATTAACAAATAATGATGTCTTCTCCGATCGCACGGGTCGTCTCAATGATGCGTTTTCGAAGACTGGTCCATTCAGTGGCGCGATGAGAGACCGTTGCTCCAACCGCTCAATCGTCGTACTTCCTGTATTTACTGAGCTTACTTTACTTTTTACTTAATTTCTTCACAAGCACACGCACACGTGACGGGGGGGAGGGGGGGGGTGGTCCCATGTCTTTGATATACATGTACAGAGTCTGCTTAAACTACCGATATTTATTATCGATCACGTGACGTAGAGGAAAGCAGAAGCTTGCCCCCCTCCCCGGTCGGGCCAGCGAAACGCCCCGAAAAAAATTTCTGGCTACGCCCCTGCACCAAACCCCTGCTTACGCTGACGCCCCTGCGGGGTCATTACATATATAGGCTGTCGCTAATTTCTGTTGAAATGCTTGGTATTCTTTATGTCGAATCTGTACATTATGTGCTTATTTCATTGAACGGCCTGTTCAAAAGAATCTGCGCAATAACTTTTTATGGTTAGCCTTGCTTATGTGTATTTTTATTATCAGGACACAGTGTTGTAGTTGCATATTTTCTCTAGATACCACTTCATTAAGTCATAATAAAATTTTGTATGTCTTTCACACTGTAGCCTAATTGTTCGGTTATTGGCACATTGCAAGCTGCAAAAATTTCAAAGAATGGGTAGGTCTGTCCCAGGGGCGTAGCCAGAACTTTTTTTCGAGGGGGGTCACTGGCCCGATCGGGGGGGGGGGGGGGTCAAGCTTCTGCTTTCCTCTACGTCATGTGATCGATAATAAATATCGGTAGTTTAAGCAGACTCTGTACATGTATATCAAAGACATGGGACCACCCCCCCCCCCCCTCTCGCGTGTGCGTGTGGTTGTGAAGAAAGTAAGCTCAGTAAATACAGGAAGTACGACAGGTACAGTGGGCGTTTGGAGCAACGGTCTCTCATCGCGCCACTGAATGGACCAGTCTTCGAAAACGCATCATTGAGACGAACCATGCGATCGGAGAAGACATCACTAGTTGTTAATTTCCGTTAAGCGTAGATGGCGTCGTCCTCGTCGGGGTGAAGTGAGTTTCACAAGTCAAGGACGGCTATACGCGTGAAAATGCACGTGTGACCAGGCTATAACTACTCCCATAGCAATAGCTTGTTCGCTGCGTCTTTGCGCTAGAAAACTTAAATACGCGCAAAAACGCGTAAGGCTTTTTTTTTCGAAGCTTTCGTCGCCCTGCTCCCTCATACGAGAGGGTTGCATTTCCTTTGGCAAGTGCATGGGCTGCTGTGTCTTCCGCTGTGTGCGAGCCTGCAGCCGTCATTTGCCTTTACGTCAACAGATTCAGAATTGTACAGAATATTTCACCGCACAGCATACTTATGGCATGTGTACGCATTTTAAGTAGTGCGTGCAACTCATTTCTGCTTCACTTACGCCGGTGCAAACAGGAAGCGGCCTTGTACCTCACAGAATCTCGACTGATTTGTGTACTAGTGATGCAGGAATGAACTCCGGTCTTGTTCAGTTCATAGTGCACATAATCAATTTCTCAGGACGCGTGAACTCCGACGAGAACTGTCAGCGCCTGTAACAAGAGTTTACTTACGCTGTACTGCACACAGCAATAATTCATGCTTGTCGGCTGTCTGTTTCGTGCATACTGTTGCGAGTCGGTGGAATTTCACTGCTGTCATCAACTCCTTCGTGTGTACATTGCTGGTTTGGGATTCCACAACAAAACAGCAACTACCAGCCTTCCTTAATTGCTGGTTTGGGATTCAACAACACAACAGTAATTACCAGCCTTCCGTAGGGGCGCAATCGCAAACAAGAGACGTTTCTCGCGCAGACAAAGCCTACGTTCACACTTGGGAAGCGGCAAGCGGGCGGAAAGGCCAAAGCGGGCGGAAAGGCCAAAGCGGTCGGAAAATTTTTTCCGCGCCTGTCCAAGTTCACATTTGTTTTGCTACCGCCGCGGCCGCCGCTGCCGTTTTCGTCGAGATCCATCTTGTGTGTGTACGTTTGTCGGCGTGGTGGCGCTCATTATCGCATTATTTCGAGCGGTATCTTCATTCTTTGACCCACGTACCCTCATCAAAAGTGATCATTTTACGCAACTTCGCGTGTCATGTGCGACCTTCGGTAAATTCCTCGTTGGCGTTCCGTAATTCTCCTCACATGGGCGCGGTAGCGCTGAGTCACAGGTTGGTGCGTAGGCGTGATAATATTATTGCGGTAGCAATTATATGGACACTTCAACCGAATTTCTGCCGTCGGCGTCGCCATCGCCGTGAGGTTCCGTATAGATAAAATCTTCACCACGCGCCGTATGCCCGAGCGGAAGCGTGCTGGGACGCGCGCTATGACGGAGAGCGAACGCACTCAATCTCCCACGCGCAAGCAACGAAGCGGGAAGCCAGCGCCGGAAAGAGCGGGGGTGGGGCACTTCTACTGTGCCAACAACCGCGCTCGTCGCTCGACCGCACGGTCTCTTATCTCTCCCACGCGCAAGCAAGGAAGCGGGACGCCAGCGCCGGAGGGAGCGGGGGGGGGGGGGGGGCGCACTTTTCCTCTGCCAACAACCACGCTCGTCGCTCGCCGCACCATCTCTTATCTCCACACGGCTCTGACCTTTATGCACCATGCGTTCGCCGCTCAGTTTCTGTTGTGAAGCGATAGACCGCACGTACATTCGCCCGCTGCTGCGGCGTATATATGCGCTTGCTGCCAGCGTTTTGACAGTCGTTGTCTGCAGTCATTCAGTGTGACCTATTCATGTTTGTTTGTGCGCGCTCACACCACGCTTGTTCATTCAGTTAGTAATAGTCGGGCCACATTTTCCAACCCACGCTACACATGTAATGCTGCCCGGATCGGCAGTGCAGCGCTACAGGTGTGTCCCTTCGCACGCGCGCTGCCCACGGGAAGCGCTTCTCATCAACACCACCGTTTCACACGCGCCTTCTCGTGGTCATCGAGTCTCTCTTCATGTCGGTCTACTTACGCCGCAGCACACCTGCTTACTTAATCAGCTCATGTTTACTACAATTCATATTGCTACCAGAGCCGCTCACCTTACTTAGTATGACATTGCTGTGTTGCTATCGCATTCATTGGTTCGCCCTTAGGGCGAAACTGTGACATTTTTTTCTTTAATAGCTTTTATTTACAAGTTGTGATAACATTTCATCATTTTGTATTGTCGGCGCCTCCAGGACACCAAAGGGGCAACGAAAACGCCACAGCTAAAACCCGGGCTGGCCCTTTATTGGGGCTCGCCAAAGCCTGCGCGTCCTACGCGAGACCTACGCTCCCAATCTATCGTCGCGACGAGAAAAGCACTCCGCGACTTCTGCAACATACGGTACACGTGCGAGGAGAATTATGGAGCGCCAACGAGGAATCTGCCTAACTATTGTCTGCCGTGGAAGTGGAAGAAGAAATTGCTTTTATACTTCTGCCTACTTGTTTTCTAGAAATGGACAATGAATAAACGGAAGACGCGGACACCTCGGAAACAGCGGTGGTGGGTTCGCCTGGCTTTGCAAAAGCGCGAGAAGTTGGGTCACGCCAAGGCTCCGTTGCCGCAACTCCGGTCGCGCGACGTTGAATACAATCGCGAGTATTGCTGACAGTACGTTTTAGTGCCACTCTTGTCGTAGAGCAAGGGCTGGTTCTTGATCGCGTCGATCAGCATTACAGCCTACACTTTTGGTTCCATGTTCAATGTTACGACTGGTTGTTTACATGCTAGTGTAGCTTCCAGTGAAGCAGAACGACTTTCCGCCGCGTTTCCGCTTCGCCATGGCGAAAAAATCAGCCCGAGACCGATTTGGCTCGCAGCCTGATTTTCTACCTGTTTTGCCGCCTAGGCGGCCGGATTTTTGCAAGATTTTTCCGCTTCCGCCAGCTTCGAGACCAAGTGAGAACATAGCCTAAGATCCTGCGCGAGCGCGGCCTAACCGGCACCTGAAGGGAACCGGCGGAAATGTATACAGGCGATTTCGACCACCTGGGGTCCTTAACGTGAACCTAAATATAAGTAAACGGGCCTCGAGCGTTTCCGCCATCATCTAAAATGCGGCTGCCGCATTTGTTGCTTCATTTGTTGCGCATTTGTTGCTTCAGAATGCGGCCGCCACATTCTCGCCTAAAACTTCACGGAGTCTCAATGGACTTCACAGAGTGCCATGACAAACACCGTGACAGTTTTTGCCATATGGAGACATGATTCGAGGTGAATTACCAACCCAAACGGAAGCTCCCAGGAATGAAATTGTGATAGTAGTACCGGTTTCATGAATTATGTCAGCGCGAAGCGACGAGAACAAAGGGTGGGTAAGTGGGAGGGGGGGGGGTAGTTGCGTAAAAAAATTCGCCCCCCCCCCCTTTGGCTACGCCCCTGGTCTGCCCACTTATCAGCAAGCACACCTAGAGGGAACACTTAAAGTTCAGTGCTACCAAGTGGAGAGCAAGTGCAGCGTTGGTATACGGGGCGCTCAGGGGCTCGAGCCCCCTCCGCAATTTTCCCGGGGGGGCTGAGCCCCCCCACCGCCCCCGGAGATCCGTAGCCAATTCCCCCCCCCCCCCCCCGCTCCGCGCCCCTAAAATGTCATTACCGGAGTTCTGTTACCCACATAATATGAGGATTCGTTTGCGGCGCCTCCACATTGTCACATTTGTTGTGGCTAAAAGCTTAGTGTACCATTGTTCGCACGGACGTGCACAGCTTCTAATTTATACTTTCGCTTTATTTCGGCAAATCCTGACAATATAAGGGAAAGCGCATTAGAAGCACCAGCGGCGGCTACATCATCCGTGTTTCCTCACTTTAACATTAAAAAAAATTCCACTGAGGAAGACACAATATATTTAAATATACAAAGGACGTTTATTATATATTTTAAAGAGAACGAGGTAGCCAACTAAATGGATAACCTATAAATAGAAAATGAATATGTTGATGTATGTTCACCTGACTACCTCACTTCGAATTACTTTGCGTGCTTCACTTAAACTGGATTTCTGCCGTCGGCGTCGCCGTCGTCGTAGCTGTCGCCGTCGCCGTCGCCGTGAGGTTCCGTATAGATAACATCATCGCCGCGCGCCGTATGCCCGAGTGGTAGCGTGCGGGGGACGCGCGCTATCACGGAGAGCGAACGCACGGCGGAAAGCAAATGCGACCGGCGCGCGTGGGGGCATGGGAGGGAGGGAGGGAGGCGGGGTTACGCTGCGCTCCGCCACCAAAGGCCTATCTTGCAACCGGGCGCAAGGGGAACTTCCCACTCAATCTCCCACGCGCAAGCAAGGAAGCGGGACGGCAGCGCCGGAGGGAGCGGGGGGGGGGGGGGGGGCGCACTTTTACTCTGCCAACAACCGCACTCGTCGCTCGCCGGCCGCACTGTCTCTTCTCTCCACACGACTCTGACCTTTTCTATGCGCTGTGCATTCGCCGCTCAGTTTCCGTTGAAGCGATAGACCGCACGTACCTTCGCCTGCTGCGACGTATATGCGCTTGCTGCCAGCGTTTTGACAGTCGTCTGCGGTCATTCAGTGTGATCTATTTATGTTTGCTTGTGCGCGCTCACACCACGCTTGTTCATTCAGTTAGTAATAGACGGGCCACATTTTCCAACGCACGCTACACATGCAATGCTGCCCGGATCGGCAGTGCAGCGCTACAGGTGTGTCCCTTCGCACGCGCTGCCCACCGGAAGCGCTTCTCATCAACACCACCGTTTCACACGCGCCTTCTCGTGGTCATCGAGTCTCTCTTCATGTCGGTCTACTTACGCCGCAGCACACCTGCTTACTTAATCAGCTCATGTTTACTACAATTCATATTGCTACCAAAGCCGCTCACCTTACTTCGTGTCACATTGCTGTGTTTCTATCGCATTCATTGCTTCGCCCTTAGGGCGAAACTGACATTTATTTGACCCTGAAAAAAACCTGCAGACTTCAGTGACCCCTTCGGCAGAGTCTTCTATCAACGGCGTGTGAATAGCACGTGAGTGATATGTCTCAATATAGATTCTCTTTTCAGTAGGCAATGCTAACGACTGGCGATAAAAGAAAAAAAAAAGCTCCTCTAATTATTTACAACATTTACGCATTAGGGATGGAAACGTCGCCTCTTGCATGCAGAGGCCATAAATACGGGGTGTTTCAGCAAACACATTCAAAAAATTTTTAAAAGTTGCCTGTGGCAGATAGCACAATTCTAGTTCATGAGCTGGTCTACTCGAAGAGGTGGACATTACTTGCACAAAAAAATTGAAATGCATAATCGACTAATTTAAAAAATCACCAATTAGGTTTTTAACATTTAACTTATGACCCGTGTTGCAATTTACAAATTCTAGCCGTGGAATTCGCAAGGCCGACGCACTAAGTATTAATTCTCAGGATGGCACCAGTTTCGAGATATTAATTCCCGAACATTGCGGAGAAATGCATTGGCGTTCCAGTTACTCTTGCGCTTACCCGCCATGATTGTTTAGTAGCTATGTTGTTGGACTGCTAAGCATGGGGTCGGGGGATCAAATCCCGGCCATGGCGGCTGCATTTGCTAGAACACCCGTATACTTAGATTTATGTGCACGTTAACGAACACCAGGTGGTCTAAATTATTCCAGAGTCCTCCACTACGGCGTGCCTCATAATCAGATCGTGGTTTTGGCACGTAAAATCTCATAATTTGTTCTTTTCATACTTTTGTGCTTTGATGCATAAAACGACGTTTTGTTGAGAAAGTGACTGGCACGCCAATGTATTTCTCCGCAAAGTTAGAGAATTAATATCTCGACACTGGTGTGAGTCTGAGGTTTAGTTCAAAGTGGATCCGCACTCCACGGCTAGAATTTCTAAATTGCAACATGGGCCATGAGGTAATTAGCTAAAAACTTAATTGGTTATTTTGTTAACTTGTCCATTATGCATTTTAATTTTTTGTGCAAGTAATGCCCGCATCTTCGAGTAGACCAGCTCATGAACTAGAATTGTACTATCTGCCACAGGCCACCTTTAAAAATTTTGGAAACTGTTCGCTGAAACACCTTGTATATAGAGTTCACTCTGTGTCCGAAATGATGCCAAGCCGGATTCACTCAAAATGAGAATAAATAGATGTCTAGAAGTCATGCGCAGCAGCGCTTATACTCGTACTCAAAGTACTAAAAAATTAAAAAGAGTGAAGTTGGGCGGGGAAGGCGAAGCAGTATTAGTGATAGCAAAGTAGAAGACAATTACACGAAGGAAGATTCTTACTGTGTAAATCCGTGTAAGGATCGCACCCGTGTAAGGGCCGCACTCATAACTTGACAGCCAATATTAAAAAAAAGACATCCAACCGAGAAGCAATCGCGTTCCGTGCGCTGATTCTGATCGGGCTCAACAGCGAATTGTCGAGCGCAGCGTACTTTCGCGCGTCGCTACTGGATGTCGAGAGGAGTCGATCGCGGAGGTTTACGGCGGATTTCATACTCGAAGTTGGAAAAATGAGGTCAAATGAGGTCCCATGAAAGGCTTGTCAAAATCGCGACACAAAAGTGTGACCCCTACGCGAGTTATAGTGGCCATATAAACTGTAGTAAACATTCACCTAAAAGTAAAATAGTAAGCATACTGGACATAGTAAGCACGGACCATGCAAACCTGTAAATAACTCACTGGATGACCTTGAGCACTCGCTTTCACAACGCAAGCATTGTGAAGAACGCCGGCAGCGGAGGCGAACGGTTCGTACAGCCGCGCGATTCACCGCAACTCTGAAAATTAGATTCATCATCACAATCTGCCTATTTTATTGCGACAATTATATGGACACTTCAACCGGATTTCTGCCGTCGGCGTCGCCGTCGCCGTGAGGTTCCGTATAGATAAAATCTGCGCCGCGCGCCGTATGCCCGAGCGGAAGCGTGCGGGGACGCACGCTATCACGGAGAGCGAACGCACTCAATCTCCCACGCGCAAGCAAGGAAGCGGGAAGCCAGCGCCGGAGGGAGCGAGGGGGGGGGGGGGGCGCACTTCTACTCTGCCAACAACCGCGCTCGTCGCTCGCCCGCACCGTCTCTTATCTCCACACGGCCCTGACCTTTGTATGCGCTGTGCATTCGCCGCTCAGTTTCCGTTGAAGCGATAGACCGCACGTACCTTCACCCGCTGCGGCGTATGCGCTTGCTGCCAGCGTTTTGACAGTCATTGTCTGCAGTCATTCAGTGTGATCTATTCACGTTTCTTTGTGCGCGCTCACACCATGCTTGTTCATTCAGTTAGTAAAAGTCGGGCCACATTTTCCAACGCACGCTACACATGCAATGCTGCCCGGATCGGCAGTGCAGCGCTACAGGTGTGTCCCTTCGCACGCGCTGCCCACGGGAAGCGCTTCTCATCAACACCACCGTTTCACACACGCCTTCTCGTGGTCATCGAGTCTCTCTTCAAGTCGTTCTACTTACGCCGCAGCACACCTGCTTACTTAATCAGCTCATGTTTACTACAATTCATATTGCTACCAAAGCCGCTCACCTTACTTCGTATGACATTGCTGTGTTGCTATCGCATTCATTGCTTCGCCCTTAGGGCGAAACTGTGAAATTTTTTATGTCCACTACTGACGGCCTCTGTGAGTGATCTGCGATGACCTGTGTCTCTTAACTCTGCAACACTAGGGGCGCAGAAAGACAGCCCGGCAATGAAGACAGCGCGCATGAAGTTAGCAGCCATCCCTGATCACCCTTTATCATTGCACCCACCAATGATTACCAACTATTAGATATGGCACGCGGGCCCCATAAGCGTCAGCCGCGCACAGTCATTCACAGCTAAGGCAGAGCTAGAGAAGACGCGTGCTCTCCTTCCCATTCGCGTATGATTACGTGACCTACAACTAACCCGAATATTGAGCGCGTGGGAAATAATGCCCATCAAGCCGCCAACCTTTCCGGCTCACTGTTACGTGCTTTTTCCCGCACCCACAGGGTATATGGGCCGCTCATGCGGCTTTTGGATTTAATGCGGAACATCACGGCGACGACAACCGCGACAATTTGCCTGAACAGTCGACTTAATAGCTTTCGCCATAAAGCTAGAAATCGAAAATTGTTAGCAGAGGGTATATATACGGTGAGACGACGCCCGAGACGAAGGCAGAGCTCTTGTATTGTCCCACAGCGCGACACAGCCCACGAATACCAACCCGACAAAATGATGATGATTATGATATATATATATGGGTAGGTTTCGGAAAGCTGATCGGGCCCCAGCCCCCCCCCCCCCCCCCCCTCCGGAAAAATGAAAACTTTCCGCCTATGAATGCAACTACTGGCGTAGTGCAGAATACGTGTCCACTTGGAATAATGGAGCACCAGTGCAAATACCTGGGCCTACCTGTCCAGGGCAGCAAGTGTGTCTACACTGAAAACATTTCAAGTACCAGCATGGGCCAGCGGGACTACAGAATGTTAAGTGGTGTGCTCCCAAGCTGTTCATCAATGGAACTCTGCCTGGGCTGTGTGCCAAATATTTTTGAATGTGAAAGTGGGGGAAACTGATAAAGAATTTGCTCGGAGTGCTTTTTTTTGTTACTTTAGGAGACTGGAGATTTGTGCAGAGTGTAACCAGGTGCTCTACTAACGTATTCACTGATTTGCAAATGATTCATTGCGACCTTATGCCTGTTTTTGTCAGAGTGGCACATATGTGCCTCTTGTACAATGCCTTTTAGATAGACCGATTTGTATTTGTTGTGAGCATTGCTTCCTTGGTTACTCAGATGCAGATTTCAGTACATTCCAGTTCATTTCCTGTTTATATAAATTTCTAATATGACTTTTACATATTCATTTCGTGTGCCCTAGAGGGCTAAGACTATTTTTTTGTAGAATTATTTTTTTACTGTTTTAACTTGATTGTTTCTTTTTCTTTTTCTTTATATTTTCACACCATTACATTCTTTGATGTATCCTAAAGGCAATATTTTTTGGCGGGGTCAGGCGCCCCTTCAAGCCTGGAAATGTAGTGGGCTGGAGGAGGATTCGAACCTACGACCGACCTTCGGACTACAAGCGCGGTGTTTTCTACCTCTGCTCTACACAACCGGCTGTTTCTGAAGATATTGAATTAGCGATGAGAAACGTGCAAACTCAGTCTACTGTACTCATGACCGACTTCAATGCAAAAGTGGGGGAAAAGCAGGCTGGTGAGCAACTACGGCATCGATTCTAGGAACTCTAGAGGAGAGATGTTGCTGGAATTCGCGGAAAGGAGTCAGCTCGGCAGAATGAATACCTTCTTCACGAAGCCTAGCAACAGGAAGTGGACCTGGAAAAGCCCTAATAGATAATCAAGAAATTAAATAGATTTAATTATATATCTTCAACGATCCCAGCATAGTGCAGGATATAGAAGTGTTAGGTAGGGTAAAATGCAGTGACCATAGGTTACTGAAGTCAAGGATTTCTCTCAATTTGATGAGAAAAGGAGTAAAATTAGTTAAGAAGAAACAGGCAAGCCAAGACGCAGTAAGGGTAAAAGCAGAGGAATTCAGGCTGATGCTCCAAACAAATATGTAGCTTTAGAACAGAAAGATGAAGAAAACAGAGGTAATGAATGAAACCGTTACTAGGCTGGTCTCAGAAGCAGCAATTGAAGTGGGAGGTAAGGCACAAAGGCAACCAGTAGGCAAGCTCTCCCAAGTAACAAATGACCTAATAAAGAAACGAGAAAACAGGAATGTGTCAAAGTCAAGAGATAAGATAGAATTCGCTGATCTGTCAAAACTGATCAACAAGAAGTGATCAACAATATACTTGAAATTATAACGTGGCAAAGATTGAGGAAGCCGTGAAATATGGACGCAGCATGAACTCTGTGAGAAGAAAACTCCGCATAGGACAGGGCAAGGTGTATGCACAGAAAGATAAGCCAGGCAATATCATAGGCAATTTCGATGACATAGTAAATGCAGCGGCTGAATTCTATAATAATGTGTACAGTTCTAAGAGCAGTGAAGCTACTTTCATTCGAAGAAGTGATGACCAGGATACAGAGGCTCCATCTGTAACTAGTGATGAAGTTAGAAATGCCTTGCAAGACTTGACCGGGGTGCATCACTGCACGTATAACAATCAGACCATGATACAAACACATGCACATAAGATGCACACAAATGATAACTACATAAACAGACGGAATCAGCTAGCCACCACCTATTGAAAGAAGCACAGGCCAATGCTGCAATGGGACTACGTATGACGATTCCCCTTGCCAGGTACATGGGCTATAGGAGAAACACACATGCAACCTAGCAGTTACCTCGAGGTAGCAGCTATGGACGCTTTTGCATTCGCAGCTGGCCACTCAATCACTAAAGCGTGTGCAGTGTGTACTTGTACTTAGGCACACTTTTTATTGTCTATATCTCAAAAATTTAATGTGGCTCCTCAAAATTTTGAGAATGTTTGGATTCTGAGGCTTGCAAAGGTAAATATTTTTATTCCATTCTCGTTCAAGGTGAAAGCTCATACAAAAGCTTAGAGATATTGTCAGTGCCCCTCACTTTCCCTCAGAACGTAAGTAGTCTGTTATTGAGATTCTAGCAGCTTTTCAACAGCAAGAAAGGGAATCAGCTTCCCCTGTTTTCAGCATTGGGTGAACGCAGGCAATTCAGGGAGGCATAAAGTTTTGCTAATACCATCGATTCGGGGATACCAGATTAGATTGTACCTTGACGTTTTCCTTGCACTTTCTTATTTTGGTCAAATAATCTAGTTTGAAATGGCTCCAGTTAGCATGCTCTAACATTGGTCTAATATAGGTTAAGTACAGGTCTAGCTTAACAGACTGGGATGCTGGCTTTCATTTCCAGGAAAGGAACCAAAGTGTCTGCTCCAGTTGCATATGTTTTTGGTTAGCTGGGGTTTTCAGCCTCACTCTTAAGATAATGTGCTCACGTATGCTATTAGCGGATAGTTTCGAGAGCTTCTTATTTTACACTTGCCACTATGAATACAAAATTTTAGCGTTCGATTTTGTTATTAAACCAACAAAAGTACTCCTAACAAGGTATTTTAATGTTGGCCGTGGGGCTACGCGGCTGCGCCACGTACTGCAGAATATTGACTTAAGCTACTTGATACAGATTCACAGCACACTAACAGCGCGAGAAACAGGACGAGAAAATTGACGACGCCCATGTCTGTCAGAATGATATGATACTACGTACAGAAGTGACTGCAGCTCCT
This sequence comes from Dermacentor silvarum, assembly GCF_013339745.2. Taxonomy (NCBI): domain Eukaryota; kingdom Metazoa; phylum Arthropoda; class Arachnida; order Ixodida; family Ixodidae; genus Dermacentor; species Dermacentor silvarum. The sequence continues at coordinate 181,787,324 of NC_051160.1, read as the reverse complement.
AAAAAATGTGGTGTCGGCTTTTACGCCTTTCGAAATATTCAGAGAGCACTTGTATGAATAATTACAGCACAAGCGCCGAGACGGACGAACTAGGCTGGTGCTAAGATTAACGTTCACTACACAAATTCCATTGCACGTTCAGTAATTAGACACAGATCATTGTCGGCTTCCTTCAGGGGCAGACGTGAGCTTTTGGGTTGGTGCTTGCTGCTGAGTTTGGCGCAAGAATATTGCTAGGAGCAGGAACCGCTTATGCGTAATCACGAGCAAATCCTTTTCTCAGAAGCTAACGTTAAGCACGGGTAGCGCGAGGGTCTCTGCGTTGACATGATGACTTTGCTGCAGCCGAATTCCGAATACTGCATATGCGATCACAACAGCTACAGGGGCTTGATTGATATGTCCTCTTGTAATTGGTTGTACCGCAGGAAAAACGACTGGGTCATAAACCACACACGAGACAGCACACAGCGCTGAACGACCACTTGCGAACAGCTGTTTACGTCCTCCATTTCTCCTCGTATTGAACTTCATAAACCACTGTTGCGCACTCCAAAACAAATTAACTGCGAAGCATTTTTAAATTACAAAACGCGTGTATTATTTTGTACGAATAAAAGAGGTCAATTATATTATAAGGCACACGTCTTTTTCATTACATTAAAGGAATTAGGCGGCGTGTGCGACAAAACCTGGCAGCAAGCAACCCTGGACGTCGCACCAGTCGCATTGTTGAAATCGCAGTCACGTGATTGAGCCCTCAAAAATCGCATTGCGACGCGTGCGATCGCACCGATTTTTTCGCTCCAGTCGCAGCATGTGAAACGGCCTTTAGAGAACGGTGAAAGTATTAGCAAAAGTTTTCATGCAAAATGCACTCCTAACTCTTCCTATTACGCATTAATAAAGTAGCCATATTTGACTAGAACAACTCACCATAGTAATAGGAATCATCATAAAAGATTCGCTGTGCCAGTTTCCTTCTAACACGCATTTATAATATTGACATCAAATACCAATACCAAGATTTTTCTGCATCGTAAAATGCAATTTCTCTCATAGATAAGCACTAAGGGAATGTTAACTGTTTTGCGGAGCATCGTACACAACTTCGTGTGTTGAAAATGCATACATTCTTTTTACGCAAAGTTTATGGACAGACACTGCGCATATACACATTGAAAAACCAGTAGACCCCTTTATTGCTACATAATTGGCGATATCCACGCCGCAAATTTTCGCGACTCGCGGTTTTGAAGGAGAAACTGCCGTTCAGGCATGACAGCAAAAAGAAGCCGACATATCCTTGAATAAGTACGGCTCGAGCCACCAATACTCCAAGCATGCACAAAGGGAACGAGCGCGCGCAGCAGCCGAGCGAGCACCGTCCTGGCCGTGACGTCACTCGTAGAGGGCGCCACTCCAACTTCTCGCCGCTAATTGGCAGGTTGCCGTAGATCCTACAGAGCGCGAGAAGACCACATTTGTGACGCCTGGCGGGTTATACCAATTTAAAGTCCCTTCGGTCTGTGCATAGACCGAAGTATTGAATAGACCCTTCGGTGTATGCAATGCGACAGCCACATTTGAGCGCATGATGGATTCGCTCCTTCGAGGCTTCAAGTGGTCTACCTGCTAATGTTACCTAGATGACGTTATTGTTTTTTCAACGACATTTGCCAGCCATATTCAGCGCCTTTCGGCCATTCTCCAAGTGTTCCGCAGCACCGGTCTTCAGCTCAACGTATCCAAGTGCCACTTTGGTCATCGCGAAATAACAGTGCTCGCACCCTTTAATGGTGTACGAATCCTACGTGACCCAGAAAAAAATTCGCGCCGTGAAGCATTTTCCTGTAACATGCTTAACCAAACACTTTCTCTCCTTCTTTGGCTTATGCTCTTACTTCAGTCGCTTTGTCAAAAATTTGCTGACATCACCCGTCCGCTCACCGACCTTCTCAAGAAAGATACGCCTTTCTTCTGGGGCTATCGAGAAGCTCATGCATTTTCTGCGCTTACCCGCCTTCTGACGACTTCTCTGTCGGCGCACTTCGACCCATCTGCTCATACGGAAGTTCGGACGGATGCCAGTGTATACGAATCGGAGCGCTATACGAATCGGAGCCCAGCGCCAGCATGGTCGTGAATGCGTCGTGACTTGGGCAGAGAGCCGCCTGCTGTCTGCCCCAGAACGCAATTACTCAATTACTGAGCGTTAATGCCTTGCCCTGGTTTGGGCCAACTCCAAATTTTGGCCGTACCTCCTTGGCCGCCCATTCACGGTGGTGACTGACCACCATGCGCTCAGCTGGCTTTCCTCACTGAAAGATCCTACAGGCCGTCTCGGACGCTGTGCTTTGCGATTACAAGAGTTCTCGTTTTCCGTCATGCACAAGTCTGGCCAATTACATCAGGACGCGGACTTCCTGTCCCGTTATCCCGTGGATCCGCCCGACAGCACAAACCCTGACACCGCTGCCTCTTTTCTTTCTATATCTCAGTTTCATTTAGGCAATGACAGCGGAGTGATCGGGCGTCACGTTCCATCATCAACCGTCTTAGCTGCGGGGCCTTTGACGAGTCGCTGCGGATGTTTACCTTACATAATGGAACTTTATGCCGCCACAGTGTATGCCCCGAAGGCCCTGAGCGCTTGCTGGTGGTGCCCTCCCACATGCGTTCTACTGTCCTCCAGCAGCTTCACAACGAACCTAAGATGGCCTATCTTGGTGTAACGCGCACGTATGATCGCGTGCGGCGTCGTTTCTTTTGACCTGGGCTTTATCGCTCCGTACAGAAGTATGTCGGCAGCTGCGAACTGTGCCAACGACGCAAGAGGCCACCGACGCTTACCCCGGCCTTCTTCAGACTATTGATATCCCAGTAGAGCCGTTCTTCCGCGTGGGCCTCGATCTGCTCAGACATTTCCTTACATCAGCATGAGGGAACAAATGGGACGTTGTCACGACGAACTATGCCACGCGTTACACTATTAAGCGCGCACTTCCAACCAGCTGTGCTACCGATATTGCAGACTTCTCCACGACCCGATTCTGCATCACGGTGCTCCGCGTCAACTGCTCACCGATCGCGGTTCTCCGCTCATGTTCCACAAAACACATTCACCGCCCCTTATCACCCTCAGACAAATGTCCCCACCGAGCGACTGAATCACATAACCTACATGCTCTCCATGTACGTTTCCGCCGACCACCGCGACTGGGATGCTACACTACCCTTTGTTACATACGCCTATAATTCGTCACGCCACGATACGGCAGGTTGTTCACCGTTTTATCCTCTTTTTGGCCGTGAACCGACACTACCCATGGATGCTGTACTACCAGCCGCTCCTTAACAACCATGGGAGTACGCGCAAGGGCGAACGCTGCGCGTCATATCGCGCGTGACCGCCTTACGATGTCGCAGGTGTCACAGAAATTCCGTTACGATTGCCGTCATAAGGATGTATATTACGCTCCAGGTTCCTTAGTACTTCTGTGGTCGCCAACTCGATGCGTTGGTGTCTCAACGAAGCTTTTACCAGGCTACCACGGTCCTTATCGCCTTAAATGAATGAATTGTTGCGCAAGGAAAAAGAAGTAAAAACCAAGAAGGAGACAGGATAGGGCGCCAAACTTTCAACTAGTGTTATTTCCAGCACATCACCGAAATATACTTATTCACAGCAAAATGCGCACAAAGACTTGGCACAAAGACATGGCGGTAGGTTATCGCCTTCTGCGCCAAGTTTACGACGTGACGTATGAGATTGCACCGGCAAAGCCAATGTTACCATCTGCGCCGATCCAGACTGATGTAGTTCACGTTGCTCGGCTAGAGCCGTATAACCCATGCGTTGAGGCTGCACTCTGACCTGCCCGGATGGTGCGAGTGTTTTCGCCCGGTGGCTAATGCCGTGAGACAGAAGAAGTCTACAGCATTTGACCGGCACCGATGAAGAAGAGGTAGAGTTTGATCCTTCCCATCTTTGTTGGCTCCCTTGCTACTCGCCTGCCTTTTAAACATTTCTAAATATACGCGCTTTGTGCAACAATATTTAAAATTGTGACATATTCCCATTGTTTTGTTTTTATCACGGGATTGTTTTCGGATGATATGTGGCGTTATTCCTTTTTGTGTTCTTTTCAAGTTTGTAGCTTACTGGTAACAATGCGATTCAATATCATATTTTTAAGTCTACTTCTTGCAGTTGCTGTGATATCAATTTCTAAATAACTCTAGTCTGTTCACCTGATAACATGTGCTCTTCACTATGCTCAATCAGAAACTTTAGCACACTCAGTGTTTTTACTGTTCATCATTGCATGAGTACTTACAAATTTTACTTATGTATGTTGTCACGGAGCGGCATATTTTCGAGAGTTCGAGGGGTTATGGACGCCAATTAAGGGCCGCCAACAACGTGGTGCACTCACTAGGCGGCGTATAAATTCGATTAGCGACTGCCACGGAGCGACATATTTTTGAGAGTGGTTTTGACGCTGATTAGCGACACGCCGAATTACGGGCGTCAAAAGTGTCGTGGCCGCTCGGGGTGCCATCTCGATTCGAGGCGCGACACGCCAATTACGGACCCAGAAGTGTGCGTGTACGTCTGCGTGGTATGCCGGGTTCGACCATGGCCCTTGACATTGGGAGAGAGGAGAATCTGCGGTTCTTCGTCCATGGTGAAAGGGACGCGGCCAAGACTGTTGGGAGCTAGGAGCCGTGAATTCGGAGAACTCTACACAGCGGCAGTTTCCCTACACAGGGAACTAGGGAAAGGAGAGGCTATTTAAGCGCAGGTTTTGGGCCCTGCTGATTAGTCTAGAAGCTGAACCTATGCGCTGCTGTGAAGCCGTTGGGGGGCTAGTGCCGTCCAGTATCGCCTGGGCCGCCTGGCCACGTCGGAACTCTGAGGAACTTGACGTACGAGACGTCAAACCAGCGTCTGCAACGAAGCTCACAGTAGTTCACCTCAAGTTAGCTCAACCTGCTTGAGAGAAGACGTCCAATCTAGACTCCCGGGAAACCCAGCCCAGCAATTCGCATCCACCTCAACAAGATCGGACCGCCAGCATTCTTCGGGAAAGCTTTGTGCACCCACTTCACGGTTTATGGACTTGCTGCTGGTGCCCGGCCATGCATATGACACCATTTGTTTTCTTTTGAACATTGATTTCTTTTGAACTTTGTTTTAGGGAAATGCTGTTAGGTGTTATTCTTGTATAGTTGATCCGCGCCCTGTTTCATATGTGTATCTACTGTTAATTGCTCGAATTCATTTGTCTTCATCATTGTGTTATATTAAGTTCGGGTGTGTTAGTCTGTCGTGTTTTTATTATCGTATTTTATTAATTTGTGTATATTTGTCAGCCGATAAGTATCTTGTTTTTTTGTTTACTCCCGACTCTGACTCTTTTCACTGTGCTCGCTTGCGTACGGAACGACCAACCGGCTTGTCTACCCCGTCGATCGACTTCGCGCCGACGGCAAATCGGGGACAGCTGTGACATATATATATTCTGTCGTCGTTGATTAGTTTCTAGTTCATTAGGAATTGTTCCTGCGGGGTTTAGTCATTGTTGATGTACATTTCGTGCGATTTACTTTGCATTTCTCATACATTTTTCTTGAAAAAGTAATATTTATGCAAGGTTTAAGAAAAATGTTGCTTCATTCATAATGTTATTATTTCATGCGCTCTTGGCACAAAAGCCCTGGCCTGGCCGCTTGTCACGACGCACCCATTTTTTCTCTTTGCGGGATGTCATTCCCATTTTGGTTGTAAACACCGTTGATGCACACCAAAGGCGGTATTGCGGATTCATTTTCATGTGACTTGGTGGAGGATGTAGCGGCCTCTAAAGCAACAGTGCTTCGCTCAGTGCCAACTAAACACCGATACTTCGACTGATCTGGAACCCGAGACAACGAGCTTCAGATTATCGTAAACTTTTCAAGACCACTTTTAAACCAGCCTTCTCATAACGTCTTAAATGCGTTTCGAAATAATATATGAAGAGCCCTGGCAAAGGGATTATTTCTGTCTTTCCCAATCCTATTTCAAGACCAGCGTTTTGAATATGTTTTCAGTACCTGTTCTATATCGTCTCAGAAAAATAATTAAGCTGGACATATACGGTGTTTTAACAACGAAGTTGTCTTACTCGTGTCTTTCTTAAAGGGACCCTAAACCACCTGAGACATTTTTTGAACATTTCAAATAAACACGTGCATCAAGTTCAGAATGCCGTCCCGATCAACGATCCAAACTCAGGAGCGCTACACGCCGCGGGCGCGCCACACAAAAAAAAAAAAAAAAAAACAATGCCGTTCCCCTCTCCTGGCCTTTCCGGTATTGCCAGCGGTCGTCACCAGTCGTCACGATGTCACCAGGGTCCATCTGGTGATGTCAGCGGCGGTGACGATGCTCACTGGTCGAACAAGAACCTACGACTTCCGGTTTCACTGCTAGCAGGTACGCGCGTTTCCTGCTCTTCCTCGTTGTGTTGCTCGCTTGTGCGCCCTTGCGAATCTTTAATTACAGCCCGCATTGCCCCGCAACGCAAGTGCCAAATCAGTCACGTTCCAACACAGTCGTGCTTAGCGGTCTGGTTAGCTGCGCGAACAGAGTGCGACGGTGTTGGCCTTTCCAGACGTGCGCGCAACACAGGGTCTATAGCGGCACGCTTCGCACGAGCACGGGCCGGCACCGCAGCAAAAGCGGGTAGCCGAGAAGCGCTGAGTCGCGGCTAATAAGGCCCGTCCACGTTACCGGCACGGTAACTCGCCGCATGCCGTTTGCCATTCGCGGGCCGCCGTTCCACGGCGGTTTTCCTCGCGAACAGCGAGATTTCCTTGCCGTAGAGAGGATGAGACCGGGACCCATTTGTGCGGCAGCCTCACCGCCACCGCCGCCATTCGCTTGACGACGCCGATATCGTCGCTAGGCCTTCTCCGGTTCACTTCAAAGCTTAAGTGGACGGCGCTTCGGAATGAATCGCCAACGCTCACAAGCCGCAATATTTTCTTACCGTTGTTGTCGCTCTTCGCAATAATTGTACACAAAGAAAAAAATACGCTGACATTAGCGGCGCCGTGGGCTGCGATGCGAGCACAGATGAGTCTGTCGTCGGTAGCCGTGCACTGCAACTGAGCTCGACAAGTACCGGAGCTCTCGTTCGTGATTCACGTTTGACAGTGGATATCGTTTTTCATAAAATGTACAATTTACGCATCACTTTATCTAGAGAAAATTATTTTGCTTGGAACAGAAGATGCAGCCGATGTTTGCGTCACCGGTGGCGGAGGCGCGCAGCTTCACAGTCGTCGATTGGCGCGTCGATCGTGCTACAGTGTACTAGAAGGCTTTGTAGTGGGCTCAGAGGAGGACGCGGGCTGATGCGCTGCATGTTACCTGCCAAGAGTGGGTGCAGCAAGACGTTCCTCATGGAGCTTCGCTCCGGGGCACGGCGGCTGCCGAGCGGGCGGCGTTACTTTTACCATTTCACTTAGAAGTAAACTGCCCGTTTCTGCACTGCCGATCGGGCAATTATTTGTACGGTAAAAAAGTGCGATTCTCCGGACCACTGCAGACGGCTCGGGGAAGATTTCACGTTGTTGCTGCGATGGTGTTGAATGTCCACCCAGTTTGTTCTTACAATAATTACGCTTCTGGAGCATTACGCTTCCAGCCTAATCATACTAGAGATGGGCAAAACGGCTCACTTCAGTGAGCGGCTCGGAACGGCTCAGCTCACTGAAATGAGCCGGTTCATTTGAACGGCTCACCTGTTCACTTAAACGTGTAACCTGTGTTATACATACTCTATAGTTATCTGGCTTTGAAAAAAAACATATATGCATAATTTAATAGCCGTGTTATTGTTATTTTCGCTATGTTTAGAGAATATTTTTACATATATTAAAAGCCTGAATTTTTAGTTGTATTGAAACTTTCTTGTCTGATATTGGGGATAAAATGCATATGATACTGTGACAGGCAGAAAACGACGTACTTTTTTCAGAAAAAAAAATATGTAACTTCATCGTCATTACAGACGCTTGTCTGTTTTTGTGGTACTTTAAAATCAACTTTTGTCAAAATAAAAACAAAATGATTGTACATTATGTTTCAACTTTATTCATTTACTCACATACGTACGTTCACTATAATATGAGTAAGCTGTAACGCCATGCAAATTGAATGTAGAAATCATTTCTTGAAGTACAATACAAAAATCATACGAAAGATCCACAAAACTGCCGCACGTACCTTTAGTTTTTTTTTCTCTTGAGTGCACGCGCGATACTCGCGATCATGCCATCATACGCCAGGACAAAAAAAAAGAAAAAAAAAAGAAATGAAGTTCTATTACAACACAACAGATCATTGGCCTCGTTTTAATGACGTGCTAATGATACACGCTCAGAAAATCCACTGAAGTGGATGTCATAGGCGACATTTTCATGACTACACTAATTAGCACAAATGAAGACCAGGACGTAAACTGTACGTTCACCTGTTGTCTATAAAGACACGGAAAACTATCTTCGGAATGTTATTGGACCAGCGCACGATGTGCGATCGGTGAGAGTCGTCAGACATCGTTCGAACAGCAGCAGGCAACGAACCGTACCATCCTTTGCCAATTAAGACTTCTTCTCCCCTCGGTGGCATCGGCTGCCACACCATAGGACGCACAAAAAACCAAAGGGACTGCTGCTCACACCACACACTGCGAGCGAGTCTGCCCACACCGGCCACCATTCGTCGTTCAGAAATGGAAACTTCGAAACCCCGCAGAAGACCCAGCTCTGACGGAACTGTTTGGCACGGCTCATTCAAGGAGAGCGAACCGGCTTCCTCACTCCGAAAGAAACGCCGCTTACTTACTGAACCACGGCTCAATCGCTCTTCAAAATAGCGGCTCAAAAGATCCGGCTCGTTCCTGAGCGCTTTCTAGGAACGGTTCCTCACGCTCATTGAACGAGAGAGAGCCCAGCCGGCTTCCTCTCCCCAAAAGAACCGCCGCTCACTTATTCAACCACAGCTCCCTCGCTCTTCAAAAGAGCGGCGCGCTCCTGAGCGCTCAGGAGCGAGCCGGATCTCTTGAAGAGCGAGGGAGCCGTGGCTACTAGAGCGGCGCGCTCAGGAGCGAGCCGGATCTTTTGAAGAGCGAGGAAGCCGTGGCGAAAAGAGCGGCTCACTCCTGAGCGCTCAGGAGCGAGCCGGATCTTTTGAGCCCCTCTTTTGAAGAGCGAGGGAGCCGTGGTTCAGTAAGTGAGCGGCGGTTCTTTCGTTCTTCAGCTGAAGGCGAGGGGGTGAAAGCGACTCTTGCGAGGAAGGGCGGGAGGGCAGTTGCTTTCTCGTAGCGCTAATAGATGGCGCGGAAGTCGCACCCAGCATAAGACACGGCTCTCTGAACGCGAGAGAACCGTCTCCCTTTCTCCAAAAGAACCGCCGCTCATATTTACTGAACCACCGCTCACTCGCTCTAAAAAGAACCGCTCACAAGATCCGGCTCGCTCCTGAGCGACCCATCTCTAAATCATACGTAAAGGGTTTACCTGTTACCTTCGTCATAGGCGCCCACTACGGGGGGGGGGGGGGGGGGGAGGGCGTCGGGGCTCGAGCCGCCTCTGGAGTTATCCCGGGGGGGGGGGGGGGTAGAGCCCCCACCCCCCGCAATCAGTAGCGTACCCCCCCAACCCCGCCTCTAAAGTGTCATTACCGCAGTTCTGTTATGCACATAATTTGAGAATTATGCGGCGTGGCCTCTACCTTTTCACTTTTGTTGTGGCTAAAAGCTTACGGCATCATTGTTGGCGCGGACGTGCACGGCTTTTAATTTATACTTTCGCTCAACTTCGGCAAATCCTGTCAATTGAAAAACAAGCGCATTAGAAGCACCAGCGGCGGCTACCTCATCCGTGTTTCCTCACTTCAACATTTTTTTTTATTTTCGATATATACGCAGGCCAAACTTTATTATATTTTTTAAAGAGAAGGAGGTAGCCAACTAATGAATAGCCTATGCCCAGAGAATGAATATGCTGATGTATGTGCACCTCACTTCAAATTACTTTGCGTGCTTTTTGGACCCTGAAAAAAAAAAAAACCTGCAGACTTCAGTGACCCCTTCGGTAGAGTCTTCTATCAACGGCGTGTGAAAATCGCGTGAGTGATATGTGTCTCAATATTGATTCTCTTTCCAGTAGGCAATGCTAAAGACTGGCGAAAAAGAAAAAGAAGCTCTTCCAATTATTTACAACATTTACGCATTAGGGATGGAAACATCGCCTCTGGCATACAGAGGCCATATGGGTGTTTCAGCAAACACTTTCAAAAAATTTTTAAAGGTTACCTGTGGCAATTCTAGTTCATGCGCTAGTCTACTCGAAGAGGCGGACATGCAGAAAAAAAAATGTCACAGTTTCGCCCTAAGGGCGAAGCAATGAATGCGATAGCAACACAGCAATGTCATACGAAGTAAGGTGAGCTGCTTTGGTAGCAATATGAATTGTAGTAAACATGAGCTGATTAAGTAAGCAGGTGTGCTGCGGCGTAAGTAGACCGACATGAAGAGAGACTCGATGACCACGAGAAGGCGCGTGTGAAACGGTGGTGTTGATGAGAAGCGCTGCCCGTGGGCAGCGCGTGCGAAGGGACACACCTGTAGCGCTGCACTGCGGATCCGGGCAGCATTACATGTGTAGCGTGCGTTGGAAAATGTGGCCGGACTATTACTAACTGAATGAACAAGCGTGGTGTGAGCGCGCACAAGGAAACATGAATAGATCACACTGAATGACTGCAGACAACGACTGTCAAAACGCTGGCAACAAGCGCATATACGCCGCAGCGGGCGAAGGTACGTGCGGTCTATCGCTTCAACGGAAACTGAGCAGCGAATGCACAGCGCATAAAGGTCAGAGCCGTGTGGAGATAAGAGACGGTGCGAGCGAGCGACGAGCGCGGTTGTTGGCAGAGTAGAAATGCGCCCCCCCCCCCCCCCCCCGCTCCATCCGGCGCTCGCTTCCCGCTTCCTTGCTTGCGCGTGGAAGATTGAGTGCGTTCGCTCTCCGTGACAGCGTGCGTCCCCGCACGCTTCCGCTCGGGCATACGGCGCGCGGCGAAGATTTTATCTATACCGAACCTCACGGCGACGGCGACGATGACGGCGACGCCGACGGCAGAAATCCGGTGGAAGTGTCCATATAATGGCTATCGCAATAAAATGTCGATGCTGTAATGAAGCAGAGGCGCCCCTGCCGACTGAAGAGGAAGGCGAAGGACCGTGCTGTGGTCGCGAGTGAACCCCGTGCTACGAACAGCCTTTGCAGTGCCTTCCTGTAACTAGCGTTCCAGCAACGCTATCAACGACAATAAACTTGGTCGCATTTGGTGGAGGTTGCTGCGTTCCTTCGCCTCGTCCTGGAGCTCCGCACTCGAACTCTGCCAACACCATGGAGGAAGGAAACAAAACAGGAGAGGCCCTGACGTCAGTTTTTTGAAGCCGGAAGTGCAGCCATGTTGGTGTGCCACCTCTCCTTGCGCCTCCAATCAGGGGTTCTGCAGCTCGCTGGAGCAGATGGGCGCGAACTTTGAACTTGCATTGTTACGAGCGGCCGGAAGTGTGTGCTGCCGACGCGCGTCAAAACAAAGCTTACGACACTTATGTAGCAGGTTTAGTGAAGAAGACGCGCTCCTATGTTTTCCGTGGCACGTTGAAGAAGACAACGAAGACTCGTGCCGTGATTGCTTGAGTGTACCTGTTGCTGGCCCACACTCACACTCACAGATCCAAAACACAGCTTTCAAGCTTACACACCACACTCCAAACTCAGCTTTTCTTGCGAACAAAAGGTGCTGCGGAAAAGACACCGGCGGAAAAATCTTATCTCACTTTTCAGAGACCGAGAGCAGCAGCGAAAGCTTCAGGAGCGCGGTTGCCATGGCAACGTTGACATTTGGGGTACCCGTCCCAGTGCTCGTCCAAGTCACGTGCTTGCGAAAAACAGCACGTGACTTCCGCCACACCTTCTCCAATACGTTCGTGCTGGCGAGGGCCTCTCCTGTGGTTTCCTTCCTCCATGGCCAACACCAACACCTTGCGACAGCGCCCGTATCGTGTCTCGGCCCTGTCGACAGCGCCCGTATCATGTCTTGGCGTCTTTGTCAGACTCCACGTCCACCCTGTCACCGTTGACCATGACCGACATGCTCGCAGAGCAGCGCAAGGACCCAACACTTGCAATGTTACTTGACTACCTTGCCGCTCCGTCTGATGTCCCTTCGACACGAGCACTCCGTCGCCATGCAACCCTCTTTTCCGCACGAGACAACTTCTATATCGCCGCAACTATATGCCCGACAGTCGGAAATGGCTCCTTGCTCGCCATATGCGCTCTGACATCTGCGCATCTTTTCACGTTGATCCCCTAAATGCTCATGCCGGCGTCCTCAAAACTTACACAAGGTTGCGTCAGCGCTGTTATTGGCGAGGCATGTACAACTTTGTGCAAAAGTACAATCAGTCTTGTACTACTTGCCAACAGGGCAAGACAAGTGTTTCGCAGGACCATACCCGGCGTTCGACAGCGTCGGCATCGCCCATGCAGCGGGTGTAGAAATCGACGGGTTATTGTCGGCGTAGACCACCTTACTCTCTGCGCTGAGACTGCAGCTCTGCCGGCCGCCCCTGAAGTTGCTTTTATCACCCTTCGCAATTTTCTTCTTCGCCATGGTGCTCCCCGAGAACTACTGAGGGGCCGTGCCTTCTTATCGGAGGGCATCCAAGCCCTCCTCGCTGAGTGCAGGATTATTCACCGAAAATCGGCCGCATACCATCCCCAACAAAGGTCTGACCGAGCGGTTCAATCGCACACTTGGCGACATGTTGCATCCGACCACTCCAAATGGGACACCATACTCTCCTTTGTCACGTTCACATACAACACCGCGACGAAAGCGACTACCGGCTTTTCCCACTTTTTCTTTGTGTATGGCCGTGAGCCTTCATGCCCTTTGGACACCATACTGCCGTCGCAGAGTACACTCCGCTTTCCGAAGTCGCCAAGTATGCTGAAGATTGGCGTCAGCTAGCACGTTCCCTCCCTAGCGAGACTCAAGAACGTCAAAAGACACGACATGACCATACTCATCAACCACCACCCAGCTTTGCTCCCGGTTCGCTTGTTTGGCTTTGGATACCAGCCCACATTCCTGGCCTCGCTTCCAAACTCCTGGCGCGTTATCACGGTCCGTACCGTATCATCGATGCCACTTCACCGGTCAGTTACATCGTTGAGCCGCTCACAGTGTCACCAGACCTGCGTCGGTGTGGGCGAAAGACAGTCACCGCCTGAAACCGTATTACAACCCACTCATCTTATCTGCGCCTTGAGTCACCAGGATGGCTACGCTTCGCTCCCGGGGCATTGTAATGAAGCAGAGGCGCCCCTGTGCCGACTGAAGAGAAACACGAAGGACCGTGCCGTGATCGCGAGAAGAACCCCGTGCTACGAACAACCCTTGCAGTGCCTTCCTTTACCTAGCGTTCCAGCAACGTTATCAACGACAATAAACTTCGTCGCATTGCATATATGACTAATTAACAAAAATTCACCCATTAGGTTTTTATCTTATGGCCCATGTTGCAATTTACAAATTCTGCCATGGAGTTCGCAAGGCGGATGCACTAGGAACTAATGCTCAGGATGGCTACAGTTTCGAGATATTAATTGCCGAACATGGCGCAGAAATGCATTAGCGTTCCAGTTACTTTTCTGCTTACGCGCCGTGGTTGCTTAGTGGCTATAGTGTTGGACTGCTAAGCATGAGGCCGCGGTATCAAATCACGGCCACTGCTGCTGCATTTCCATGGGGGCGAAATGCTAGAGCACCCGTATACTTAGATTTAGGTGCACGTTAAGAATTCCAGGTGGACTAAATTATTCCAGAGTCCTCCACTACGGCGTGCCTCATAATCAGATCTTGCTTTTGGCACGTAAAACCCCGTAATTTATATATCTATTCATACTTTGTGCTCCGATATATAAAATAACGTTTTCTTAAGAAAGTGACTGCCACACCAATGCATTTCTCCGCAAAGTTAGATAATTAATATCTGGACACTGGTGTCAGCCTGAGAATTAGTTCCAAGTGGATCCGAACTCCATGGCTAGAATTTGTAAATTGCAGCATAGTCCTAAGGTAATTAGCTAAAAACTGAATTGGTTATTTTTGGTAATTAGTCAATTATGCATTTCAATTTCTTGTGCAAGTAATGTCTAAGTAGACCAGCTCATAAACTAGAATTGTGCTATCTGCCACAGGCAACCTTTAAAAAATTTTGAAAGTGTTCGATGAAACACCTTGTATATAGAATTCACTCAGTAACTAAAATGATTCCAAGCCGGATGCACTCGAAATCAGAATAAATAGAAGTCTAGAAGTCATGCGCAGCAGCGCTTATACTCGCACTCAAAGTAGTAAAAAAAAGTGCAGTTTGGCCGGGAAGGCGAAGCAGTATTAGTGATAGCGAAATAGAACACAATTACACGAAGGAAGAATCTAACCGTGTAAATACGTGTAAGGATGGCACTCGTGTAAGGGCCGCACCCCCAACTTGATAGCCAATATTTAAAAAAACAGCATCCAACCCAGAAGCAATCGCGTTCCGTGCGCTGCATCTGATCGGGCTCAACAGCGAATTGTCGCACGCAGCGCACTTTCGCGCGTCGCTACTGGATATCGAGAGGAGTCGATCGCGGAGGTTTACGGCGGATTTCATACTCGTAGTTGCAAAAATGAGATCAAATAGTCCAGTCCCATGAAAGGCCCGTCAAAATTGCGACAGAAAAGTGCGCCCCTTGCACGAGTCTATACGTTATAGTGGCCATTTAAATTGTAGTAAACATTCACTTAAAATCAAAATAGCAAGCATAGTGTAATGCACGAAGTATGCAAGCCTGTAAATTCCTCACTGGATGACCTCGAGCACTCGCTTTCCCAACGCAAGCATTATGAACAACGCCGGATGCGGAGGCGAACGGTTCGTACAGCCGCACGATTTACCGCAACTCCGACAATTCATCATCATTATCTGCCTATTTTTATGTACACTACTAGCGGCCGCTGTCAGTCATCTGCAATAACCTCTGTCTCTTAACTCTACCACACTAGGGGTGCGGAAAGACAGCCCGGCAAGGAAGATAGCGCGCATGAAGTTAGCAGCCATTCCTGCTCGCACTTGATCATTGCACCCCCCCCCCCCCCCAATAATTACCAACAATCGGATACGGCACGCGGGCCGCATATACGTCAACCGCGCACACTCATTTACAGCTACGATAGGGCTACAGGAGCAGACGCGTCCTCTTCTTTCCATTCGCGTTTGATTATGTGACCAACAAATAACCCGAATATTTGGCGCGTGGAAAGAGAACGCCCATCAAGCCGCCATCCTTTCCGGCTCACTTTTACGTGCTTTTTTCCGCACCCACTGTGTATGGATCACTCATTTATATGGCCTTTGGACTGAATACGGGACATCACGGCGACGACAACAGCTAAAATTTGCCTAGAGTGTCGATATAATTGCTTTCGCCAAAAAGCGAGAAATACAAAATTGTTAGCAAAGGGTATATATATATATATATATATATATATATATATATATATACCCTATATATAGCTTGCGGTCTTGCTGACCGATTTTGTGCATATCGTCGTCGTCATACATACGACTCATCATCATCTTTTTAAAGCGAAGCTTTGTACCTCTACCAGCCAAGGGTTCTGTCGTGTCCGTCGTTGTAATCAAAAAACGATGCCGACGAACCGCTAACAATTGCAGGTATAGCAGTATAGCTTACTTGAATTCAGGCATTCAGCGTACAACTAAGCACTCGTTTTCGCAAGAAAAACCACAAAAACAAGTTTCAAAGTGATGAGCCAACATGATGGATGATAAGGGCTGCAGGAAAACAACGGAAACAGGCTCGGCGCGTACCGTAAGATTAGAGTGCAGCTGTTGCAAAGCTTATGCAGCTGCTTGAAAGAGGGTTGACGTCATTCGAAACCCTTCCAGCCTAGTAACTGCTTCGGTTCATTTTCTAGACTACCCCACTATGGGGTAGTCTAGTAGTGTATATCACACCGATCATAAAGCAGTAGTGAACATTGTTGTAAAGTAAATAATAATAAAGGCCGTGGTTAAAGTTACGTTGTAGTGTGTGAAATATCAAGTGCGCCGCAGTCACCGTGAGGGTGGCGTAAAAAGCTTCGCTTTCCAACCACCTTCACAGGGTGGATTGGCGGGCAATTTTTTGTCTCGTGCGGTGCTTCGTCTCTGACTCGGGCGGCTGCTCGGAAATAAAGGCATCGCATCGGCCGACGTCTCACAGTATATATATACACAAGAGGAAGGGTTTCGCGCCAGACCCGAAGGTATATTCAAAAAAGGAATAAAAGACGAACATTTACGGCATATTTACTGACTGACGTTTCGGCCAGAGGACCGGCCTTCGTCGGAGTCCGGCAGCAAATGGTGGAGGTACGAGCTCGCCCGACCGGTCGACCGAGGACCCGTTCCACTGTGAGGCCACCTAAGCCTTCTTTCATGGAAGCGCACCATGCCTCACCGAAGCGCTGTCATTACCGGCTGCCAAATCGACAGACGCATCAACGCCGGCACGCCTTTATGTAGCTGGAATGACTGGTGCCTCTTCTGTGGAATGGAAGCACTGCAGCCGCCAGCATGCTTCAAATACATTTTCGTTTTTGGATGCAAATCTTTATCGGATTCGCTGCGTGGGACAACCTGACTGGTGCTGCCCATGCGCTAGTGCTGACTGTTCCGGCAGCAAATGGTGGAGGTACCAGCTCGCCCGACCGGTCGACCGAGGACCCGTTCCACTGTGAGGCCACCGAAGCCATCTTTCATGCAAGCGGACCATGCCTCACCGAAGCGCTGTCATTTCCGGCTGCCAAATCGACAGACGCATCAACGCCGGCACGCCTTCAAAGTAGCTGGAATGACTGGTGCCTCTTCTGTGGAATGGAAGCACTACAGCCGCCAGCATGCTTCAAATACATTTTCGTTTTTGGATGCAGATCTTTATCGGATTCGCTGCGTGGGACAATTTGACCGGTGCTGCCCATGCGCAAATGCTGACTGTTTCGGCAAATGGTGGAGGTACCAGCTCGCCCGACCGGTCGACCGAGGACCCGTTCCACTGTGAGGCCACCGAAGAAATCTTTCATGCAAGCGGACCATGCCTCACCGAAGCGCTGTCATTTCCGGCTGCCAAATCGACAGACGCATCAACGCCGGCACGCCTTAAAAGTATGTGGAATGACTGGCGCCTTTTCAGTGTGAATGGAAGCACTGCAGCCGCCGACATGCCTCAAACACATTTTCGTTTTTGGATGCAAATCTTTATCGGATTCGCTGCGTGGGACAACTTGACCGGTGCTGCCCATGCGCAAGTGCTGAGTGTTCCGGCAGCAAATGGTGGAGGTACCAGCTCGCCCGACCGGTCGACCGAGGACCCGTTCCACTCTGAGGCCACCGAAGCCTTCTTCCATGCAAGCGGACCATGCCTCACCGAAGCGCTGTCATTTCCGGCTGCCAAATCGACAGACGCATCAACGGCGGCACGCCTTAAAAGTAGCTGGAATGACTGGCGCCTCTTCAGTGGGAATGGAAGCACTGCAGCCGCCAACATGCTTCAAACACATTTTCGTTTTTGGATGCAGATCTTTATCGGATTCGCTGCGTGGGACAACCTGACCGGTGGGTGGGTGGCTAAACTTTATTGATTCACGAGAGAATCATGTGAGGGGGGGAGGGGAGAAAGGGAAGCAGGACGACGATGGGCCCTCAGGCCGCTCTAGACGGCCGGGCACATTTGTGCTTCGGCGACCCCTGTGGCCCAGCCCACTGTCCTAAGCTGTAAGTCCGGTTGACCGGTGCTGCCCATGCGCAAGTGCTGACTGTTCCGGCACCAAATGGTGGAGGTACCAGCTCGCCCGACCGGTTGACCGAGGACCCGTTTGACTGTGAGGCCACCGAAGCCTTCTTTCATGCAAGTGGACCATGCCTCACCGAAGCGCTGTCATTTCCGGCTGCCAAATCGACAGACGCATCAACGCCGGCACGCCTTAAAAGTAGCTGGAATGACTGGCGCCTTTCAGTGGGAATGGAAGCACTGCCGTCGCCAGCATGCTTCAAACACATTTTCGTTTTTGGATGCAGATCTTTATCGGATTCGCTGCGTGGGACAACCTGACCGGTGCTGCCCATGCGCAAGTGCTGACTGTTCCGGCAGCAAATGGTGGAGGTACCAGCTCGCCCGACCGGTCGACCGAGGACCCGTTCCACTGTGAGGCCACCGAAGCCATCTTTCATGCAAGCGGACCATGCTTCACCGAAGCGCTGTCATTTCCGGCTGGTAAATCGACAGATGCATCAACGCCGGCATGCCTAAAAGTAGCTGAAATGACTGGCGCTTCTTCGGTGGGAATGGAAGCCCTGCAGCCGGCAACATGCTTCAAACACATTTTCGTTTTTGGATGCTGATCTTTATCGGATTCGCTGCGTGGGACAACCTTACCGGTGCTACCCATGCGCTAGTGCTGACTGTTCCGGCAGCAAATGGTGGAGCTACCAGCTCGCCCGACCGGTCGACCGAGGACCCGTTCCACTGTGAGGCCACCGAAGCCATCTTTCATGCAAGCGGACCATGTCTCACCGAAGCGCTGTCATTTCCGGCTGCCAAATCGACAGACGCATCAACGCCGGCACGCCTTAAAGGTAGTTGGAATGACTGGCGCCCCTTCAGTGGGAATGGAAGCACTGCAGCCGCCAACATGCTTCAAACACATTTTCGCTTTTGGATGCAGATCTTCATCGGATTCGCTGCGTGGGACTACCTGACCGGTGCTGCCCATGCGCTAGTGCTGACTGTTCCGGCAGCAAATGGTGGAGGTACCAGCTCGCCCGATCGGTCGACCGAGGACCCGTTCCACTGTGAGGCCACCGAAGCCATTCTTTCATGCAAGCGGACCATGCCTCACCGAAGCGCTGTCATTTCCGGCTGCCAAATCGACATGACGCATCAGCGCCGGCAGGCCTTAAAAGTAGCTGCAATGACTGGAGCCTCTTCAGTGGGAATGGAAGCACTGCCGTCGCCAGCATGCTTCAAACACATTTATCGTTTTTGGATGCAGATCTTATCGGATTCGCTGCGTGGGACTAACCTGACCGGTGCTGCCCATGCGCTAGTGCTGACTGTTCCGGCAGCAAATGGTGGAGGTACCAGCTCGCCCGACCGGTCGACCGAGGACCCGTTCCACTGTGAGGCCACCGAAGCCATCTTTCATGCAAGCGGACCATGCCTCACCGAAGCGCTGTCATTTCCGGCTGGTCAAATCGACAGACTGCATCAACGCCGGCACGCCTTAAAAGTAGCTGGAATGACTGGCGCCTCTTCAGGTGGGAATGGAAGCACTGCAGCCGCCAACATGCTTCAAACACATTTCGTTTTTGGATGCAGATCTTTATCGGATTCGCTGCGTGGGACAACCTGACCGGTGCTGCCCATGCGCTAGTGCTGACTGTTCCGGCAGCAAATGGTGGAGCTACCAGCTCGCCCGACCGGTCGACCGAGGACCCGTTCCACTGTGAGGCCACCGAAGCACTCTTTCATGCAAGCGGACCATGTCTCACCGAAGCGCTGTCATTTCCGGCTGCCAAATCGACAGACGCATCAACGCCGGCACGCCTTAAAGGTAGCTGGAATGACTGGCGCCCCTTCAGTGGGAATGGAAGCACTGCAGCCGCCAACATGCTTCAAACACATTTTCGTTTTAGGATGAAGATCTTTATCGGATTCGCTGCGTGGGACAACCTGACCGGTGCTGCCATGCGCAAGTGCTGACTGTTCCGGCAGCAAATGGTGGAGGTACGAGCTCGCCCGACCGGTCGACCGAAGACCCGTTCCACTGTGAGGCCACCGAAGCCTTCTTTCATGCAAGCGGACCATGCCTCACCGAAGCGCTGTCATTTCCGGCTGCCAAATCGACTGACGCATCAGCGCCGGCACGCCTTAAAGGTAGCTGCAATGACTGGAGCCTCTTCAGTGTGAATGGAAGCACTGCAGCCGCCAACATGCTTCACACACATTTTCGCTTTTGGATGCAGATCTTTATCGGATTCGCTGCGTGGGACAACCTGACCGGTGCTGCCCATGCGCTAGTGCTGACTGTTCCGGCAGCAAATGGTGGAGGTACCAGTTCGCCCGACCGGTCGACCGAGGACCCGTTCCACTCTGAGGCCACCGAAGCCTTCTTCCATGCAAGCGGACCATGCCTCACCGAAGCGCTGTCATTTCCGGCTGCCAAATCGAATGACGCATCAACGGCGGCACGCCTTAAATGTAGCTGGAATGACTGGCGCCTCTTCAGTGGGAATGGAAGCACTGCAGCCGCCAACATGCTTCAAACACATTTTCGTTTTTGGATGCCGATCTTTATCGGATTCGCTGCGTGGGACAACCTGACCGGTGGGTGGGTGGCTAAACTTTATTGATTCACGAGAGAATCATGTGAGGGGGGGGAGGGGAGAAAGGGAAGCAGGACGACGATGGGCCCTCAGGCCGCTCTAGACGGCCGGGCACATTTGTGCTTCGGCGACCCCTGTGGCCCAGCCCACTGTCCTAAGCTGTAAGTCCGGTTTACCGGTGCTGCCCATGCGCAAGTGCTGACTGTTCCGGCACCAAATGGTGGAGGTACCAGCTCGCCCGACCGGTTGACCGAGGACCCGTTTGACTGTGAGGCCACCGAAGCCTTCTTTCATGCAAGTGGACCATGCCTCACCGAAGCGCTGTCATTTCCGGCTGGCAAATCGACAGACGCATCAACGCCGGCACGCCTTAAAAGTAGCTGGAATGACTGGCGCCTTTCAGTGGGAATGGAAGCACTGCCGTCGCCAGCATGCTTCAAACACATTTTCGTTTTTGGATGCAGATCTTTATCGGATTCGCTGCGTGGGACAACCTGACCGGTGCTGCCCATGCGCAAGTGCTGACTGTTCCGGCAGCAAATGGTGGAGGTACCAGCTCGCCCGACCGGTCGACCGAGGACCCATTCCACTGTGAGGCCACCGAAGCCATCTTTCATGCAAGCGGACCATGCCTCACCGAAGCGCTGTCATTTCCGGCTGGTAAATCGACAGATGCATCAACGCCGGCACGCCTAAAAGTAGCTGAAATGACTGGCGCCTCTTCGGTGGGAATGGAAGCCCTGCAGCCGGCAACATGCTTCAAACACATTTTCGTTTTTGGATGCAGATCTTTATCGGATTCGCTGCGTGGGACAACCTGACCGGTGCTGCCCATGCGCTAGTGCTGACTGTTCCGGCAGCAAATGGTGGAGGTACCAGCTCGCCCGACCGGTCGATCGAGGATCCGTTCCACTGTGAGGCCACCGAAGCCATCTTTCATGCAAGCGGACCATGCCTCGCCGAAGCGCTGTCATTTCCGGCTGGTAAATCGACAGATGCATCAACGCCGGCACGCCTAAAAGTAGCTGAAATGACTGGCGCCTCTTCGGTGGGAATGGAAGCCCTGCAGCCGGCAACATGCTTCAAACACATTTTCGTTTTTGGATGCAGATCTTTATCGGATTCGCTGCGTGGGACAACCTGACCGGTGCTGCCCATGCGCTAGTGCTGACTGTTCCGGCAGCAAATGGTGGAGCTACCAGCTCGACCGACCGGTCGACCGAGGACCCGTTCCACTGTGAGGCCACCGAAGCCATCTTTCATGGAAGCGGACCATGCCTCACCGAAGCGCTGTCATTTCCGGCTGCCAAATCGACAGACGCATCAACGCCGGCACGCCTTAAAGGTAGCTGGAATGACTGGCGCCCCTTCAGTGGGAATGGAAGCACTGCAGCCGCCAACATGCTTCAAACACATTTTCGTTTTTGGATGAAGATCTTTATCGGATTCGCTGCGTGGGAGAACCTGACCGGTGCTGCCATGCGCAAGTGCTGACTGTTCCGGCAGCAAATGGTGGATGTACGAGCTCGCCCGACCGGTCGACCGAAGACCCATTCCACTGTGAGGCCACCGAAGCCTTCTTCCATGCAAGCGGACCATGCCTCACCGAAGCGCTGTCATTTCCGGCTGCCAAATCGACAGACGCATCAACGGCGGCACGCCTTAAAGTAGCTGGAATGACTGGCGCCTCTTCAGTGGGAATGGAAGCACTGCAGCCGCCAAGATGCGTCAAACACATTTTCGTTTTTGGATGCAGATCTTTATCGGATTCGCTGCGTGGGACAACCTGACCGGTGCTGCCCATGCGCTAGTGCTGACTGTTCCGGCAGCAAATGGTGGAGGTACCAGCTCGCCCGACCGGTCGACCGAGGACCCGTTCCACTCTGAGGCCACCGAAGCCATCTTTCATGCAAGCGGACCACGCCTCACCGAAGCGCTGTCACTTCCGGCTACCAAATCGACAGACGCATCAACGCCGACACGCCTTAAAAGTATGTGGAATGACTGGCGCCTTTTCAGTGTGAATGGAAGCACTGCAGCCGCCGACATGCTTCAAACACATTTTCGTTTTTGGATGCAAATCTTTATCGGATTCGCTGCGTGGGACAACTTGACCGGTGCTGCCCATGCGCAAGTGCTGAGTGTTCCGGCAGCAAATGGTGGAGGTACCAGCTCGCCCGACCGGTCGACCGAGGACCCGTTCCACTCTGAGGCCACCGAAGCCTTCTTCCATGCAAGCGGACCATGCCTCACCGAAGCGCTGTCATTTCCGGCTACCAAATCGACAGACGCATCAACGGCGGCACGCCTTAAATGTAGCTGGAATGACTGGCGCCTCTTCAGTGGGAATGGAAGCACTGCAGCCGCCAACATGCTTCAAACACATTTTCGTTTTTGGATGCAGATCTTTATCAGATTCGCTGCGTGGGACAACCTGACCGGTGGGTGGGTGGCTAAACTTTATTGATTCACGAGAGAATCATGTGAGGGGGGAGGGGAGAAAGGGAAGCAGGACGACGATGGGCCCTCAGGCCACTCTAGACGGCCGGGCACATTTGTGCTTCGGTGACCCCTGTGGCCCAGCCCACTGTCCTAAGCTGTAAGTCCGGTTGACCGGTGCTGCCCATGCGCAAGTGCTGACTGTTCCGGCACCGAATGGTGGAGGTACCAGCTCGCCCGACCGGTTGACCGAGGACCCGTTTGACTGTGAGGCCACCGAAGCCTTCTTTCATGCAAGTGGACCATGCCTCACCGAAGCGCTGTCATTTCCGGCTGCCAAATCGACAGACGCATCAACGCCGGCACGCCTTAAAAGTAGCTGGAATGACTGGCGCCTTTCAGTGGGAATGGAAGCACTGCCGTCGCCAGCATGCTTCAAACACATTTTCGTTTTTCGATGCAGATCTTTATCGGATTCGCTGCGTGGGACAACCTGACCAGTGCTGCCCATGCGCAAGTGCTGACTGTTCCGGCAGCAAATGGTGGAGGTACCAGCTCGCCCGATCGGTCGACCGAGGACCCGTTCCACTGTGAGGCCACCGAAGCCATCTTTCATGCAAGCGGACCATGCCTCACCGAAGCGCTGTCACTTCCGGCTGCCAAATCGACGGACGCACCAACGCCGGCACGCCTTAAAAGTAGGTGGAATGACTGGCGCCTTTTCAGTGTGAATGGAAGCACTGCAGCCGCCGACATGCTTCAAACACATTTTCGTTTTTGGATGCAGATCTTTATCGGATTCGCTGCGTGGGACAACCTGACCGGTGCTGCCCATGCGCAAGTGCTGACTGTTCCGGCAGCAAATGGTGGAGGTACCAGCTCGCCCGACCGGTCAATCGAGGATCCGTTCCACTGTGAGGCCACCGAAGCCATCTTTCATGCAAGCGGACCATGCCTCGCCGAAGCGCTGTCATTTCCGGCTGGTAAATCGACAGATGCATCAACGCCGGCACGCCTAAAAGTAGCTGAAATGACTGGCGCCTCTTCGGTGGGAATGGAAGCCCTGCAGCCGGCAACATGCTTCAAACACATTTTCGTTTTTGGATGCAGATCTTTATCGGATTCGCTGCGTGGGACAACCTGACCGGTGCTGCCCATGCGCTAGTGCTGACTGTTCCGGCAGCAAATGGTGGAGCTACCAGCTCGACCGACCGGTCGACCGAGGACCCGTTCCACTGTGAGGCCACCGAAGCCATCTTTCATGGAAGCGGACCATGCCTCACCGAAGCGCTGTCATTTCCGGCTGCCAAATCGACAGACGCATCAACGCCGGCACGCCTTAAAGGTAGCTGGAATGACTGGCGCCCCTTCAGTGGGAATGGAAGCACTGCAGCCGCCAACATGCTTCAAACACATTTTCGTTTTTGGATGAAGATCTTTATCGGATTCGCTGCGTGGGAGAACCTGACCGGTGCTGCCATGCGCAAGTGCTGACTGTTCCGGCAGCAAATGGTGGATGTACGAGCTCGCCCGACCGTTCGACCGAAGACCCATTCCACTGTGAGGCCACCGAAGCCTTCTTCCATGCAAGCGGACCATGCCTCACCGAAGCGCTGCCATTTCCGGCTGCCAAATCGACAGACGCATCAACGGCGGCACGCCTTAAAAGTAGCTGGAATGACTGGCGCCTCTTCAGTGGGAATGGAAGCACTGCAGCCGCCAAGATGCGTCAAACACATTTTCGTTTTTGGATGCAGATCTTTATCGGATTCGCTGCGTGGGACAACCTGACCGGTGCTGCCCATGCGCTAGTGCTGACTGTTCCGGCAGCAAATGGTGGAGGTACCAGCTCGCCCGACCGGTCGACCGAGGACCCGTTCCACTCTGAGGCCACCGAAGCCATCTTTCATGCAAGCGGACCACGCCTCACCGAAGCGCTGTCACTTCCGGCTACCAAATCGACAGACGCATCAACGCCGGCACGCCTTAAAAGTATGTGGAATGACTGGCGCCTTTTCAGTGTGAATGGAAGCACTGCAGCCGCCGACATGCTTCAAACACATTTTCGTTTTTGGATGCAAATCTTTATCGGATTCGCTGCGTGGGACAACTTGACCGGTGCTGCCCATGCGCAAGTGCTGAGTGTTCCGGCAGCAAATGGTGGAGGTACCAGCTCGCCCGACCGGTCGACCGAGGACCCGTTCCACTCTGAGGCCACCGAAGCCTTCTTCCATGCAAGCGGACCATGCCTCACCGAAGCGCTGTCATTTCCGGCTACCAAATCGACAGACGCATCAATGGCGGCACGCCTTAAATGTAGATGGAATGACTGGCGCCTCTTCAGTGGGAATGGAAGCACTGCAGCCGCCAACATGCTTCAAACACATTTTCGTTTTTGGATGCAGATCTTTATCAGATTCGCTGCGTGGGACAACCTGACCGGTGGGTGGGTGGCTAAACTTTATTGATTCACGAGAGAATCATGTGAGGGGGGAGGGGAGAAAGGGAAGCAGGACGACGATGGGCCCTCAGGCCACTCTAGACGGCCGGGCACATTTGTGCTTCGGTGACCCCTGTGACCCAGCCCACTGTCCTAAGCTGTAAGTCCGGTTGACCGGTGCTGCCCATGCGCAAGTGCTGACTGTTCCGGCACCGAATGGTGGAGGTACCAGCTCGCCCGACCGGTTGACCGAGGACCCGTTTGACTGTGAGGCCACCGAAGCCTTCTTTCATGCAAGTGGACCATGCCTCACCGAAGCGCTGTCATTTCCGGCTGCCAAATCGACAGACGCATCAACGCCGGCACGCCTTAAAAGTAGCTGGAATGACTGGCGCCTTTCAGTGGGAATGGAAGCACTGCCGTCGCCAGCATGCTTCAAACACATTTTCGTTTTTCGATGCAGATCTTTATCGGATTCGCTGCGTGGGACAACCTGACCAGTGCTGCCCATGCGCAAGTGCTGACTGTTCCGGCAGCAAATGGTGGAGGTACCAGCTCGCCCGATCGGTCGACCGAGGACCCGTTCCACTGTGAGGCCACCGAAGCCATCTTTCATGCAAGCGGACCATGCCTCACCGAAGCGCTGTCACTTCCGGCTGCCAAATCGACGGACGCATCAACGCCGGCACGCCTTAAAAGTAGGTGGAATGACTGGCGCCTTTCAGTGTGAATGGAAGCACTGCAGGCGCCGACATGCTTCAAACACATTTTCGTTTTTGGATGCAGATCTTTATCGGATTCGCTGCGTGGGACAACCTGACCGGTGCTGCCCATGCGCAAGTGCTGACTGTTCCGGCAGCAAATGGTGGAGGTACCAGCTCGCCCGACCGGTCGACCAAGGACCCGTTCCACTCTGAGGCCACCGAAGCCTTCTTCCATGCAAGCGGACCATGCCTCACCGAAGCGCTGTCATTTCCGGCTGCCAAATCGAATGACGCATCAACGACGGCACGCCTTAAATGTAGCTGGAATGACTGGCGCCTCTTCAGTGGGAATGGAAGCACTGCAGCCGCCAACATGCCTCAATTACATTTTCGTTTTTGGATGCAGATCTTTATCGGATTCGCTGCGTGGGACAACCTGACCGGTGGGTGGGTGGCTAAACTTCATTGATTCACGAGAGAATCATGTGAGGGGGGGAGGGGAGAAAGGGAAGCAGGACGACGATGGGCCCTCAGGCCGCTCTAGACGGCCGGGCACATTTGTGCTTCGGCGACACCTGTGGCCCAGCCCACTGTCCTAAGCTGTAAGTCCGGTTTACCGGTGCTGCCCATGCGCAAGTGCTGACTGTTCCGGCACCAAATGGTGGAGGTACCAGCTCCCCCGACCGGTCGACCGAGGACCCGTTCGACTGTGAGGCCACCGAAGCCTTCTTTCATGCAAGGGACCATGCCTCACCGAAGCGCTGTCATTTCCGGCTGCCAAATCGACAGACGCATCAACGCCGGCACGCCTTAAAAGTAGCTGGAATGACTGGCGCCTTTCAGTGGGAATGGAAGCACTGCAGTCGCCAGACATGCTTCAAACACATTTTCGTTTTTGGATGCAGATCTTTATCGGATTCGCTGCGTGGGACAACCTGACCGGTGCTGCCCATGCGCTAGTGCTGACTGTTCCGGCAGCAAATGGTGGAGCTACCAGCTCGCCCGACCGGTCGACCGAGGACCCGTTCCACTGTGAGGCCACCGAAGCCATCTTTCATGCAAGCGGACCATGCCTCACCGAAGCGCTGTCATTTCCGGCTGCCAAATCGACAGACGCATCAACGCCGGCACGCCTTAAAAGTAGCTGGAATGACTGGCGCCTCTTCAGTGGGAATGGAAGCACTGCAGTCGCCAGCATGCTTCAAACACATTTTCGTTTTTGGATGCAGATCTTTATCGGATTCGCTGCGTGGGACAACCTGACCGGTGCTGCCCATGCGCAAGTGCTGACTGTTCCGGCACCAAATGGTGGAGGTACCAGCTCGCCCGACCGGTTGACCGAGGACCCGTTTCACTGTGAGGCCACCGAAGCCTTCTTTCATGCAAGTGGACCATGCCTCACCGAAGCGCTGTCATTTCCGGTTGCCAAATCGACAGACGCATCAACGCCGGCACGCCTTAAAAGTAGCTGCAATGACTGGAGCCTCTTCAGTGTGAATGGAAGCACTGCAGATGCCAACATGCTTCAAACACATTTTCGCTTTTGGATGCAGATCTTTATCGGATTCGCTGCGTGGGACAACCTGACCGGTGCTGCCCATGCGCAAGTGCTGACTGTTCAGGCAGCAAATGGTGGAGGTACGAGCTCGCCCGACCGGTCGACCGAAGGACCCGTTCCACTGTGAGGCCACCGAAGCCTTTTTCATGCAAGCGGACCATGCCTCACCGAAGCGCTGTCATTTCCGGCTGCCAAATCGACTGACGCATCAGCGCCGGCACGCCTTAAAAGTAACTGCAATGACTGGAGCCTCTTCAGTGTGAATGGAAGCACTGCAGATGCCAACATGCTTCAAACACATTTTCGCTTTTGGATGCAGATCTTTATCGGATTCGCTGCGTGGGACAACCTGACCGGTGCTGCCATGCGCAAGTGCTGACTGTTCAGGCAGCAAATGGTGGAGGTACCAGCTCGCCCGACCGGTCGACCGAAGGACCCGTTCCACTCTGAGGCCACCGAAGCCTTCTTCCATGCAAGCGGACCATGCCTCACCGAAGCGCTGTCATTTCCGGCTGCCAAATCGAATGACGCATCAACGACGGCACGCCTTAAATGTAGCTGGAATGACTGGCGCCTCTTCAGTGGGAATGGAAGCACTGCAGCCGCCAACATGCCTCAATACATTTTCGTTTTTGGATGCAGATCTTTATCGGATTCGCTGCGTGGGACAACCTGACCGGTGGGTGGGTGGCTAAACTTCATTGATTCACGAGAGAATCATGTGAGGGGGGGAGGGGAGAAAGGGAAGCAGGACGACGATGGGCCCTCAGGCCGCTCTAGACGGCCGGGCACATTTGTGCTTCGGCGACACCTGTGGCCCAGCCCACTGTCCTAAGCTGTAAGTCCGGTTTACCGGTGCTGCCCATGCGCAAGTGCTGACTGTTCCGGCACCAAATGGTGGAGGTACCAGCTCCCCCGACCGGTTGACCGAGGACCCGTTTGACTGTGAGGCCACCGAAGCCTTCTTTCATGCAAGTGGACCATGCCTCACCGAAGCGCTGTCATTTCCGGCTGCCAAATCGACAGACGCATCAACGCCGGCACGCCTTAAAAGTAGCTGGAATGACTGGCGCCTTTCAGTGGGAATGGAAGCACTGCCGTCGCCAGCATGCTTCAAACACATTTTCGTTTTTGGATGCAGATCTTTATCGGATTCGCTGCGTGGGACAACCTGACCGGTGCTGCCCATGCGCTAGTGCTGGCTGTTCCGGCAGCAAATGGTGGAGCTACCAGCTCGCCCGACCGGTCGACCGAGGACCCGTTCCACTGTGAGGCCACCGAAGCCATCTTTCATGCAAGCGGACCATGCCTCACCGAAGTGCTGTCATTTCCGGCTGCCAAATCGACAGACGCATCAACGCCGGCACGCCTTAAAAGTAGCTGGAATGACTGGCGCCTTTCAGTGGGAATGGAAGCACTGCCGTCGCCAGCATGCTTCAAACACATTTTCGTTTTTGGATGCAGATCTTTATCGGATTCGCTGCGTGGGACAACCTGACCGGTGCTGCCCATGCGCAAGTGCTGACTGTTCCGGCACCAAATGGTGGAGGTACCAGCTCGCCCGACCGGTTGACCGAGGACCCGTTTCACTGTGAGGCCACCGAAGCCTTCTTTCATGCAAGTGGACCATGCCTCACCGAAGCGCTGTCATTTCCGGTTGCCAAATCGACAGACGCATCAACGCCGGCACGCCTTAAAAGTAGCTGCAATGACTGGAGCCTCTTCAGTGTGAATGGAAGCACTGCAGATGCCAACATGCTTCAAACACATTTTCGCTTTTGGATGCAGATCTTTATCGGATTCGCTGCGTGGGACAACCTGACCGGTGCTGCCATGCGCAAGTGCTGACTGTTCAGGCAGCAAATGGTGGAGGTACGAGCTCGCCCGACCGGTCGACCGAAGACCCGTTCCACTGTGAGGCCACCGAAGCCTTTTTCATGCAAGCGGACCATGCCTCACCGAAGCGCTGTCATTTCCGGCTGCCAAATCGACTGACGCATCAGCGCCGGCACGCCTTAAAAGTAACTGCAATGACTGGAGCCTCTTCAGTGTGAATGGAAGCACTGCAGATGCCAACATGCTTCAAACACATTTTCGCTTTTGGATGCAGATCTTTATCGGATTCGCTGCGTGGGACAACCTGACTGGTGCTGCCCATGCGCTAGTGCTGACTGTTCCGGCAGCAAATGGTGGAGGTACCAGCTCGCCCGACCGGTCGACCGAGGACCCGTTCCGCTTTGAGGCCACCGAAGCCTTCTTTCATGCAAGCAGACCATGCCTCACCGAAGCGCTGTCATTTCCGGCTGCCAAATCGACAGACGGATCAGCGCCGGCACGCCTTAAAAGTAGGTGGAATGACTGGCGCCTTTTCAGTGTGAATGGAAGCACTGCAGCCGCCGACATGCTTCAAACACATTTTCGTTTTTGGATGCAAATCTTTATCGGATTCACGGCGTGGGACAACGTGACCGGTGCTGCCCATGCGCAAGTGCTGACTGTTCCGGCAGCAAATGGTGGAGGTACCAGCTCGCCCGACCGGTCGACCGAGGACCCGTTCCACTCTGAGGCCACCGAAGCCTTCTTCCATGCAAGCGGACCATGCCTCACCGAAGCGCTGTCATTTCCGGCTGCCAAATCGACAGACGCATCAACGGCGGCACGCCTTAAAAGTAGCTGCAATGACTGGCGCATCTTCAGTGGGAATGGAAGCACTGCAGCCGCCAACATGCTTCAAACACATTTTCGTTTTTGGATGCAGATCTTTATCGGATTCGCTGCGTGGGACAACCTGACCGGTGGGTGGGTGGCTAAACTTTATTGATTCACGAGAGAATCATGTGAGGGGGGGGAGAAAGGGAAGCAGGACGACGATGGGCCCTCAGGCCGCTCTAGACGGCCGGGCACATTTGTGCTTCGGCGACCCCTGTGGCCCAGCCCACTGTCCTAAGCTGTAAGTCCGGTTGACCAGTGCTGCCCATGCGCAAGTGCTGACTGTTCCGGCACTAAATGGTGG
This sequence comes from Dermacentor silvarum, assembly GCF_013339745.2. Classification (NCBI taxonomy): domain Eukaryota; kingdom Metazoa; phylum Arthropoda; class Arachnida; order Ixodida; family Ixodidae; genus Dermacentor; species Dermacentor silvarum. The sequence goes on along the minus strand of NC_051160.1, from coordinate 181,756,591 downwards.
AGGTACCAGCTCGCCCGACCGGTCGACCGAGGACCCGTTCCGCTGTGAGGCCACCGAAGCCTTCTTTCATGCAAGGAGACCATGCCTCACCGAAGCGCTGTCACTTCCGGCTGCCAAATCGACAGACGCATCAGCGCCGGCACGCCTTAAAAGTAGCTGGAATGACTGGAGCCTCTTCAGTGTGAATGGAAGCACTGCAGCCGCCAACATGCTTCAAACACATTTTCGTTTTTGGATGCATATCTTTATCGGATTCGCTGCGTGGGACAACCTGACCGGTGCTGCCCATGCGCTAGTGCTGACTGTTCCGGCAGCAAATGGTGGAGGTACCAGCTCGCCCGATCGGTCGACCTAGGACCCGTTCCACTGTGAGGCCACCGAAGCCATCTTTCATGCAAGCGGACCATGCCTCACCGAAGCGCTGTCACTTCCGGCTGCCAAATCGACGGACGCATCAACGCCGGCACGCCTTAAAAGTAGGTGGAATGACTGGCGCCTTTTCAGTGTGAATAGAAGCACTGCAGGCGCCGACATGCTTCAAACACATTTTCGTTTTTGGATGCAGATCTTTATCGGATTCGCTGCGTGGGACAACCTGACCGGTGCTGCCCATGCGCAAGTGCTGACTGTTCCGGCAGCAAATGGTGGAGGTACCAGCTCGCCCGACCGGTCGACCAAGGACCCGTTCCACTCTGAGGCCACCGAAGCCCTCTTCCATGCAAGCGGACCATGCCTCACCGAAGCGCTGTCATTTCCGGCTGCCAAATCGAATGACGCATCAACGGCGGCAAGCCTTAAATGTAGCTGGAATGACTGGCGCCTATTCAGTGGGAATGGAAGCACTGCAGTCGCCAACATGCTTCAAACACATTTTCGTTTTTGGATGCAGATCTTTATCGGATTCGCTGCGTGGGACAACCTGACCGGTGGGTGGGTGGCTAAAATTTATTGATTCACGAGAGAATAATGTGAGGGGGGGAGGGGAGAAAGGGAAGCAGGACGACGATGGGCCCTCAGGCCGCTCTAGACGGCCGGGCACATTTGTGCTTCGGCGACCCCTGTGGCCCAGCCCACTGTCCTAAGCTGTAAGTCCGGTTTACCGGTGCTGCCCATGCGCAAGTACTGACTGTTCCGGCACCAAATGGTGGAGGTACCAGCTCGCCCGACCGGTCGACCGAGGACCCGTTCCGCTGTGAGGCCACCGAAGCCTTCTTTCATGCCAGCAGACCATGCCTCACCGAAGCGCTGTCATTTCCGGCTGCCAAATCGACAGACGCATCAGCGCCGGCACGCCTTAAAAGTAGGTGGAATGACTGGCGCCTTTTCAGGTTGAATGGAAGCACTGCAGCCGCCGAAGTGCTTCAAACACATTTTCGTTTTTGTATGCAAATCTTTATCGGATTCGCTGCGTGGGACAACCTGACCGGTGCTGCCCATGCGCAAGTGCTGAGTGTTCCGGCAGCAAATGGTGGAGGTACCAGCTCGCCCGACCGGTCGACCGAGGACCCGTTCCACTCTGAGGCCACCGAAGCCTTCTTCCATGCAAGCGGACCATGCCTCACCGAAGCGCTGTCATTTCCGGCTGCCAAATCGACAGACGCATCAACGGCGGCACGCCTTAAAGGTAGCTGGAATGACTGGCGCCTCTTCAGTGGGAATGGAAGCACTGCAGCCGCCAACATGCTTCAATCACATTTTCGTTTTTGGATGCAGATCTTTATCGGATTCGCTGCGTGGGACAACCTGACCGGTGGGTGGGTGGCTAAACTTTATTGAATCACGAGAGAATCATGTGAGGGGGGGAGAGGAGAAAGGGAAGCAGGACGACGATGTGCCCTCAGGCCGCTCTAGACGTCAGGGCACATTTGTGCTTCGGCGACCCCTGTGGCCCAGCCCACTGTCCTAAGCTGTAAGTCCGGTTTACCGGTGCTGCCCATGCGCAAGTGCTGACTGTTCGGGCACAAAATGGTGGAGGTACCAGCTCCCCCGACCGGTTGACCGAGGACCCGTTTGACTGTGAGGCCACCGAAGCCTTCTTTCATGCAAGTGGACCATGCCTCACCGAAGCGCTGTCATTTCCGGCTGGTAAATCGACAGATGCATCAACGCCGGCACGCCGAAAAGTAGCTGAAATGACTGGCGCCTCTTCGGTGGGAATGGAAGCCCTGCAGCCGGCAACATGCTTCAAACACATTTTCGTTTTTGGATGCAGATCTTTATCGGATTCGCTGCGTGGGACAACCTGACCGGTGCTGCCCATGCGCTAGTGCTGACTGTTCCGGCAGCAAATGGTGGAGCTACCAGCTCGCCCGACCGGTCGACCGAGGACCCGTTCCACTGTGAGGCCACCGAAGCCATCTTTCATGCAAGCGGACCATGCCTCACCGAAGCGCTGTCATTTCCGGCTGCCAAATCGACAGACGCATCAACGCCGGCACGCCTTAAAGGTAGCTGGAATGACTGGCGCACCTTCAGTGGGAATGGAAGCACTGCAGCCGCCAACATGCTTCAAACACATTTTCGCTTTTGGATGCAGATCTTTATCGGATTCGCTGCGTGGGACAACCTGACCGATGCTGCCCATGCGCTAGTGCTGACTGTTCCGGCAGCAAATGGTGGAGGTACCAGCTCGCCCGACCGGTCGACCGAGGACCCGTTCCGCTTTGAGGCCACCGAAGCCTTCTTTCATGCAAGCAGACCATGCCTCACCGAAGCGCTGTCATTTCCGGCTGCCAAATCGACAGACGGATCAGCGCCGGCACGCCTTAAAAGTAGGTGGAATGACTGGCGCCTTTTCAGTGTGAATGGAAGCACTGCAGCCGCCGACATGCTTCAAACACAATTTCGTTTTTGGATGCAAATCTTTATCGGATTCGCGGCGTGGGACAACCTGACCGGTGCTGCCCATGCGCAAGTGCTGACTGTTCCGGCAGCAAATGGTGGAGGTACCAGCTCGCCCGACCGGTCGACCGAGGACCCGTTCCACTCTGAGGCCACCGAAGCCTTCTTCCATGCAAGCGGACCATGCCTCACCGAAGCGCTGTCATTTCCGGCTGCCAAATCGACAGACGCATCAACGGCGGCACGCCTTAAAAGTAGCTGGAATGACTGGCGCATCTTCAGTGGGAATGGAAGCACTGCAGCCGCCAACATGCTTCAAACACATTTTCGTTTTTGGATGCAGATCTTTATCGGATTCGCTGCGTGGGACAACCTGACCAGTGGGTGGGTGGCTAAACTTTATTGATTCACGAGAGAATCATGTGAGGGGGGAGAGAAAGGGAAGCAGGACGACGATGGGCCCTCAGGCCGCTCTAGACGGCCGGGCACATTTGTGCTTTGGCGACCCCTGTGGCCCAGCCCACTGTCCTAAGCTGTAAGTCCGGTTGACCAGTGCTGCCCATGCGCAAGTGGTGACTGTTCCGGCACCAAATGGTGGAGGTACCAGCTCGCCCGACCGGTTGACCGAGGACCCGTTTGACTGTGAGGCCACCGAAGCCTTCTTTCATGCAAGTGGACCATGTCTCACCGAAGCGCTGTCATTTCCGGCTGCTAAATCGACAGACGCATCAACGCCGGCACGCCTTAAAAGTTGCTGGAATGACTGGCGCCTTTCAGTGGGAATGGAAGCACTGCCGTCGCCAGCATGCTTCAAACACATTTTCGTTTTTGGATGCAGATCTTTATCGGATTCGCTGCGTGGGACAACCTGACCGGTGCTGCCATGCGCAAGTGCTGACTGTTCCGGCAGCAAATGGTGGAGGTACGAGCTCGCCCGACCGGTCGACCGAATACCCGTTCCACTGTGAGGCCACCGAAGCCTTCTTCCATGCAAGCGGACCATGCCTCACCGAAACGCTGTCATTTCCGGCTGCCAAATCGACAGACGCATCAACGGCGGCACGCCTTAAAAGTAGCTGGAATGACTGGCGCCTCTTCATTGGGAATGAAAGCACTGCAGCCGCCAACATGCGTCAAACACATTTTCGTTTTTGGATGCAGATATTTATCGGATTCGCTGCGTGGGACAACCTGACCGGTGCTGCCCATGCGCTAGTGCTGACTGTTCCGGCAGCAAATGGTGGAGGTACCAGCTCGCCCGACCGGTCGACCGAGGACCCGTTCCACTCTGAGGCCACCGAAGCCATCTTTCATGCAAGCGGACCACGCCTCACCGAAGCGCTGTCACTTCCGGCTACCAAATCGACAGACGCATCAACGCCGGCACGCCTTAAAAGTATGTGGAATGACTGGCGCCTTTTCAGTGTGAATGGAAGCACTGCAGCCGCCGACATGCTTCAAACACATTTTCGTTTTTGGATGCAAATCTTTATCGGATTCGCTGCGTGGGACAACTTGACCGGTGCTGCCCATGCGCAAGTGCTGAGTGTTCCGGCAGCAAATGGTGGAGGTACCAGCTCGCCCGACCGGTCGACCGAGGACCCGTTCCACTCTAAGGCCACCGAAGCCTTCTTCGATGCAAGCGGACCATGCCTCACCGAAGCGCTGTCATTTCCGGCTGCCAAATCGACAGACGCATCAACAGCGGCACGCCTTAAAAGTAGCTGGAATGACTGGCGCCTCTTCAGTGGGAATGGAAGCACTGCAGCCGCCAACATGCTTCAAACACATTTTCGTTTTTGGATGCAGATCTTTATCGGATTCGCTGCGTGGGACAACCTGACCGGTGGGTGGGTGGCTAAACTTTATTGATTCACGAGAGAATCATGTGAGGGGGGAGGGGAAAAAGGGAAGCAGGACGACGATGGGCCCTCAGGCCACTCTAGACGGCCGGGCACATTTGTGCTTCGGCGACCCCTGTGGCCCAGCCCACTGTCCTAAGCTGTAAGTCCGGTTGACCGGTGCTGCCCATGCGCAAGTGCTGACTGTTCCGGCACCAAATGGTGGAGGTACCAGCTCGCCCGACCGGTTGACCGAGGACCCGTTTGACTGTGAGGCCACCGAAGCCTTCTTTCATGCAAGTGGACCATGCCTCACCGAAGCGCTGTCATTTCCGGCTGCCAAATCGACAGACGCATCAACGCCGGCACGCCTTAAAAGTAGCTGGAATGACTGGCGCATCTTCAGTGGGAATGGAAGCACTGCAGCCGCCAACATGCTTCAAACACATTTTCGTTTTTGGATGCAGATCTTTATCGGATTCGCTGCGTGGGACAACCTGACCAGTGGGTGGGTGGCTAAACTTTATTGATTCAGGAGAGAATCATGTGAGGGGGGGGAGAAAGGGAAGCAGGACGACGATGGGCCCTCAGGCTGCTCTAGACGGCCGGGCACATTTGTGCTTTGGCGACCCCTGTGGCCCAGCCCACTGTCCTAAGCTGTAAGTCCGGTTGACCAGTGCTGCCCATGCGCAAGTGGTGACTGTTCCGGCACCAAATGGTGGAGGTACCAGCTCGCCCGACCGGTCGACCGAGGACCCGTTCCGCTCTGAGGCCACCGAAGCCTTCTTTCATGCAAGTGGACCATGTCTCACCGAAGCGCTGTCATTTCCGGCTGCTAAATCGACAGACGCATCAACGCCGGCACGCCTTAAAAGTTGCTGGAATGACTGGCGCCTTTCAGTGGGAATGGAAGCACTGCCGTCGCCAGCATGCTTCAAACACATTTTCGTTTTTGGATGCAGATCTTTATCGGATTCGCTGCGTGGGACAACCTGACCGGTGCTGCCATGCGCAAGTGCTGACTGTTCCGGCAGCAAATGGTGGAGGTACGAGCTCGCCCGACCGGTCGACCGAATACCCGTTCCACTGTGAGGCCACCGAAGCCTTCTTCCATGCAAGCGGACCATGCCTCACCGAAACGCTGTCATTTCCGGCTGCCAAATCGACAGACGCATCAACGGCGGCACGCCTTAAAAGTAGCTGGAATGACTGGCGCCTCTTCATTGGGAATGAAAGCACTGCAGCCGCCAACATGCGTCAAACACATTTTCGTTTTTGGATGCAGATATTTATCGGATTCGCTGCGTGGGACAACCTGACCGGTGCTGCCCATGCGCTAGTGCTGACTGTTCCGGCAGCAAATGGTGGAGGTACCAGCTCGCCCGACCGGTCGACCGAGGACCCGTTCCACTCTGAGGCCACCGAAGCCATCTTTCATGCAAGCGGACCACGCCTCACCGAAGCGCTGTCACTTCCGGCTACCAAATCGACAGACGCATCAACGCCGGCACGCCTTAAAAGTATGTGGAATGACTGGCGCCTTTTCAGTGTGAATGGAAGCACTGCAGCCGCCGACATGCTTCAAACACATTTTCGTTTTTGGATGCAAATCTTTATCGGATTCGCTGCGTGGGACAACTTGACCGGTGCTGCCCATGCGCAAGTGCTGAGTGTTCCGGCAGCAAATGGTGGAGGTACCAGCTCGCCCGACCGGTCGACCGAGGACCCGTTCCACTCTAAGGCCACCGAAGCCTTCTTCGATGCAAGCGGACCATGCCTCACCGAAGCGCTGTCATTTCCGGCTGCCAAATCGACAGACGCATCAACAGCGGCACGCCTTAAAAGTAGCTGGAATGACTGGCGCCTCTTCAGTGGGAATGGAAGCACTGCAGCCGCCAACATGCTTCAAACACATTTTCGTTTTTGGATGCAGATCTTTATCGGATTCGCTGCGTGGGACAACCTGACCGGTGGGTGGGTGGCTAAACTTTATTGATTCACGAGAGAATCATGTGAGGGGGGAGGGGAAAAAGGGAAGCAGGACGACGATGGGCCCTCAGGCCACTCTAGACGGCCGGGCACATTTGTGCTTCGGCGACCCCTGTGGCCCAGCCCACTGTCCTAAGCTGTAAGTCCGGTTGACCGGTGCTGCCCATGCGCAAGTGCTGACTGTTCCGGCACCAAATGGTGGAGGTACCAGCTCGCCCGACCGGTTGACCGAGGACCCGTTTGACTGTGAGGCCACCGAAGCCTTCTTTCATGCAAGTGGACCATGCCTCACCGAAGCGCTGTCATTTCCGGCTGCCAAATCGACAGACGCATCAACGCCGGCACGCCTTAAAAGTAGCTGGAATGACTGGCGCATCTTCAGTGGGAATGGAAGCACTGCAGCCGCCAACATGCTTCAAACACATTTTCGTTTTTGGATGCAGATCTTTATCGGATTCGCTGCGTGGGACAACCTGACCAGTGGGTGGGTGGCTAAACTTTATTGATTCAGGAGAGAATCATGTGAGGGGGGGGAGAAAGGGAAGCAGGACGACGATGGGCCCTCAGGCTGCTCTAGACGGCCGGGCACATTTGTGCTTTGGCGACCCCTGTGGCCCAGCCCACTGTCCTAAGCTGTAAGTCCGGTTGACCAGTGCTGCCCATGCGCAAGTGGTGACTGTTCCGGCACCAAATGGTGGAGGTACCAGCTCGCCCGACCGGTCGACCGAGGACCCGTTCCGCTCTGAGGCCACCGAAGCCTTCTTTCATGCAAGGAGACCATGCCTCACCGAAGCGCTGTCATTTCCGGCTGCTTAATCGACAGACGCATCAGCGCCGGCACGCCTTAAAAGTAGCTGGAATGACTGGAGCCTCTTCAGTGTGAATGGAAGCACTGCAGCCGCCAACATGCTTCAAACACATTTTCGCTTTTGGATGCAGATCTTTATCGTATTCGCTGCGTGGGACAACCGGACCGGTGCTGCCCATGTGCTAGTGCTGACTGTTCCGGCAGCAAATGGTGGAGGTACCAGCTCGCCCGACCGGTCGACCGAGGACCCGTTCCACTGTGAGGCCACCGAAGCCATCTTTCATGCAAGTGGACCACGCCTCACCGAAGCGCTGTCACTTCCGGCTGCCAAATCGACAGACGCATCAACGCCGGCACGCCTTAAAAGTATGTGGAATGACTGGCGCCTTTTCAGTGTGAATGGAAGCACTGCAGCCGCCGACATGCTTCAAACACATTTTCGTTTTTGGATGCAAATCTTTATCGGATTCGCTGCGTGGGACAACTTGACCGGTGCTGCCCATGCGCAAGTGCTGAGTGTACCAGCAGCAAATGGTGGAGTACCAGCTCGCCCGACCGGTCGACCGAGGATCCGTTCCACTCTGAGGCCACTGAAGCCTTCTTCCATGCAAGCGGACCATGCCTCACCGAAGCGCTGTCATTTCCGGCTGCCAAATCGACAGACGCATCAACGGCGGCACGCCTTAAAAGTAGCTGGAATGACTGGCGCCTCTTCAGTGGGAATGGAAGCACTGCAGCCGCCAACATGCTTCAAACACATTTTCGTTTTTGGATGCAGATCTTTATCGGATTCGCTGCGTGGGACAACCTGACCGGTGGGTGGGTGGCTAAACTTTATTGATTCACGAGAGAATCATGTGAGGGGGGGAGGGGAGAAAGGGAAGCAGGACGACGATGGGCCCTCAGGCCGCTCTAGACGGCCGGGCACATTTGTGCTTCGGCGACCCCTGTGGCCCAGCCCACTGTCCTAAGCTGTAAGTCCGGTTGACCGGTGCTGCCCATGCGCAAGTGCTGACTGTTCCGGCACAAAATGGTGGAGGTACCAGCTCGCCCGACCGGTTGACCGAGGACCCGTTTGACTGTGAGGCCACCGAAGCCTTCTTTCATGCAAGTGGACCATGTCTCACCGAAGCGCTGTCATTTCCGGCTGCTAAATCGACAGACGCATCAACGCCGGCACGCCTTAAAAGTTGCTGGAATGACTGGCGCCTTTCAGTGGGAATGGAAGCACTGCCGTCGCCAGCATGCTTCAAACACATTTTCGTTTTTGGATGCAGATCTTTATCGGATTCGCTGCGTGGGACAAACTGACCGGTGCTGCCATGCGCAAGTGCTGACTGTTCCGGCAGCAAATGGTGGAGGTACGAGCTCGCCCGACCGGTCGACCGAGGACCCGTTCCACTCTAAGGCCACCGAAGCCTTCTTCCATGCAAGCGGACCATGCCTCACCGAAGCGCTGTCATTTCCGGCTGCCAAATCGACAGACGCATCAACGGCGGCACGCCTTAAAAGTAGCTGGTATGACTGGCGCCTCTTCAGTGGGAATGGAAGCACTGCAGCCGCCAACATGCTTCAAACACATTTTCGTTTTTGGATGCAGATCTTTATCGGATTCGCTGCGTGGGACAACCTGACCGGTGGGTGGGTGGCTAAACTTTATTGATTCACGAGAGAATCATGTGAGGGTGGAGGGGAAAAAGGGAAGCAGGACGACGATGGGCCCTCAGGCCACTCTAGACGGCCGGGCACATTTGTGCTTCGGCGACCCCTGTGGCCCAGCCCACTGTCCTAAGCTGTAAGTCCGGTTGACCGGTGCTGCCCATGCGCAAGTGCTGACTGTTCCGGCACCAAATGGTGGAGGTACCAGCTCGCCCGACCGGTTGACCGAGGACCCGTTTGACTGTGAGGCCACCGAAGCCTTCTTTCATGCAAGTGGACCATGCCTCACCGAAGCGCTGTCATTTCCGGCTGCCAAATCGACAGACGCATCAACGCCGGCACGCCTTAAAAGTAGCTGGAATGACTGGCGCCTTTCAGTGGGAATGGAAGCACTGCCGTCACCAGCATGCTTCAAACACATTTTCGTTTTTGGATGCAGATCTTTATCGGATTCGCTGCGTGGGACAACCTGACCAGTGCTGCCCATGCGCAAGTGCTGACTGTTCCGGCAGCAAATGGTGGAGGTACCAGCTCGCCCGATCGGTCGACCGAGGACCCGTTCCACTGTGAGGCCACCGAAGCCATCTTTCATGCAAGCGGACCATGCCTCACCGAAGCGCTGTCACTTCCGGCTGCCAAATCGACAGACGGATCAGCGCCGGCACGCCTTAAAAGTAGGTGGAATGACTGGCGCCTTTTCAGTGTGAATGGAAGCACTGCAGCCGCCGACATGCTTCAAACACATTTTCGTTTTTGGATGCAGATCTTTATCGGATTCGCTGCGTGGGACAACCTGACCGGTGGGTGGGTGGCTAAACTTTATTGATTCACGAGAGAATCATGTGAGGGGGGGGGAGAAAGGGAAGCAGGACGACGATGGGCCCTCAGGCCGCTCTAGACGGCCGGGCACATTTGTGCTTCGGCGACCCCTGTGGCCCAGCCCACTGTCCTAAGCTGTAAGTCCGGTTGACCAGTGCTGCCCATGCGCAAGTGGTGACTGTTCCGGCACCAAATGGTGGAGGTACCAGCTCGCCCGACCGGTCGACCGAGGACCCGTTCCGCTCTGAGGCCACCGAAGCCTTCTTTCATGCAAGGAGACCATGCCTCACCGAAGCGCTGTCATTTCCGGCTGCTTAATCGACAGACGCATCAGCGCCGGCACGCCTTAAAAGTAGCTGGAATGACTGGAGCCTCTTCAGTGTGAATGGAAGCACTGCAGCCGCAACATGCTTCAAACACATTTTCGCTTTTGGATGCAGATCTTTATCGTATTCGCTGCGTGGGACAACCTGACCGGTGCTGCCCATGTGCTAGTGCTGACTGTTCCGGCAGCAAATGGTGGAGGTACCAGCTCGCCCGACCGGTCGACCGAGGACCCGTTCCACTGTGAGGCCACCGAAGCCATCTTTCATGCAAGTGGACCACGCCTCACCGAAGCGCTGTCACTTCCGGCTGCCAAATCGACAGACGCATCAACGCCGGCACGCCTTAAAAGTATGTGGAATGACTGGCGCCTTTTCAGTGTGAATGGAAGCACTGCAGCCGCCGACATGCTTCAAACACATTTTCGTTTTTGGATGCAAATCTTTATCGGATTCGCTGCGTGGGACAACTTGACCGGTGCTGCCCATGCGCAAGTGCTGAGTGTACCAGCAGCAAATGGTGGAGTACCAGCTCGCCCGACCGGTCGACCGAGGATCCGTTCCACTCTGAGGCCACTGAAGCCTTCTTCCATGCAAGCGGACCATGCCTCACCGAAGCGCTGTCATTTCCGGCTGCCAAATCGACAGACGCATCAACGGCGGCACGCCTTAAAAGTAGCTGGAATGACTGGCGCCTCTTCAGTGGGAATGGAAGCACTGCAGCCGCCAACATGCTTCAAACACATTTTCGTTTTTGGATGCAGATCTTTATCGGATTCGCTGCGTGGGACAACCTGACCGGTGGGTGGGTGGCTAAACTTTATTGATTCACGAGAGAATCATGTGAGGGGGGGAGGGGAGAAAGGGAAGCAGGACGACGATGGGCCCTCAGGCCGCTCTAGACGGCCGGGCACATTTGTGCTTCGGCGACCCCTGTGGCCCAGCCCACTGTCCTAAGCTGTAAGTCCGGTTGACCGGTGCTGCCCATGCGCAAGTGCTGACTGTTCCGGCACCAAATGGTGGAGGTACCAGCTCGCCCGACCGGTTGACCGAGGACCCGTTTGACTGTGAGGCCACCGAAGCCTTCTTTCATGCAAGTGGACCATGTCTCACCGAAGCGCTGTCATTTCCGGCTGCTAAATCGACAGACGCATCAACGCCGGCACGCCTTAAAAGTTGCTGGAATGACTGGCGCCTTTCAGTGGGAATGGAAGCACTGCCGTCGCCAGCATGCTTCAAACACATTTTCGTTTTTGGATGCAGATCTTTATCGGATTCGCTGCGTGGGACAACCTGACCGGTGCTGCCATGCGCAAGTGCTGACTGTTCCGGCAGCAAATGGTGGAGGTACGAGCTCGCCCGACCGGTCGACCGAATACCCGTTCCACTGTGAGGCCACCGAAGCCTTCTTCCATGCAAGCGGACCATGCCTCACCGAAACGCTGTCATTTCCGGCTGCCAAATCGACAGACGCATCAACGGCGGCACGCCTTAAAAGTAGCTGGAATGACTGGCGCCTCTTCAGTGGGAATGGAAGCACTGCAGCCGCCAACATGCGTCAAACACATTTTCGTTTTTGGATGCAGATATTTATCGGATTCGCTGCGTGGGACAACCTGACCGGTGCTGCCCATGCGCTAGTGCTGACTGTTCCGGCAGCAAATGGTGGAGGTACCAGCTCGCCCGACCGGTCGACCGAGGACCCGTTCCACTCTGAGGCCACCGAAGCCATCTTTCATGCAAGTGGACCACGCCTCACCGAAGCGCTGTCACTTCCGGCTGCCAAATCGACAGACGCATCAACGCCGGCACGCCTTAAAAGTATGTGGAATGACTGGCGCCTTTTCAGTGTGAATGGAAGCACTGCAGCCGCCGACATGCTTCAAACACATTTTCGTTTTTGGATGCAAATCTTTATCGGATTCGCTGCGTGGGACAACTTGACCGGTGCTGCCCATGCGCAAGTGCTGAGTGTACCAGCAGCAAATGGTGGAGTACCAGCTCGCCCGACCGGTCGACCGAGGATCCGTTCCACTCTGAGGCCACTGAAGCCTTCTTCCATGCAAGCGGACCATGCCTCACCGAAGCGCTGTCATTTCCGGCTGCCAAATCGACAGACGCATCAACGGCGGCACGCCTTAAAAGTAGCTGGAATGACTGGCGCCTCTTCAGTGGGAATGGAAGCACTGCAGCCGCCAACATGCTTCAAACACATTTTCGTTTTTGGATGCAGATCTTTATCGGATTCGCTGCGTGGGACAACCTGACCGGTGGGTGGGTGGCTAAACTTTATTGATTCACGAGAGAATCATGTGAGGGGGGAGGGGAGAAAGGGAAGCAGGACGACGATGGGCCCTCAGGCCGCTCTAGACGGCCGGGCACATTTGTGCTTCGGCGACCCCTGTGGCCCAGCCCACTGTCCTAAGCTGTAAGTCCGGTTGACCGGTGCTGCCCATGCGCAAGTGCTGACTGTTCCGGCACCAAATGGTGGAGGTACCAGCTCGCCCGACCGGTTGACCGAGGACCCGTTTGACTGTGAGGCCACCGAAGCCTTCTTTCATGCAAGTGGACCATGTCTCACCGAAGCGCTGTCATTTCCGGCTGCTAAATCGACAGACGCATCAACGCCGGCACGCCTTAAAAGTTGCTGGAATGACTGGCGCCTTTCAGTGGGAATGGAAGCACTGCCGTCGCCAGCATGCTTCAAACACATTTTCGTTTTTGGATGCAGATCTTTATCGGATTCGCTGCGTGGGACAACCTGACCGGTGCTGCCATGCGCAAGTGCTGACTGTTCCGGCAGCAAATGGTGGAGGTACGAGCTCGCCCGACCGGTCGACCGAATACCCGTTCCACTGTGAGGCCACCGAAGCCTTCTTCCATGCAAGCGGACCATGCCTCACCGAAACGCTGTCATTTCCGGCTGCCAAATCGACAGACGCATCAACGGCGGCACGCCTTAAAAGTAGCTGGAATGACTGGCGCCTCTTCAGTGGGAATGGAAGCACTGCAGCCGCCAACATGCGTCAAACACATTTTCGTTTTTGGATGCAGATATTTATCGGATTCGCTGCGTGGGACAACCTGACCGGTGCTGCCCATGCGCTAGTGCTGACTGTTCCGGCAGCAAATGGTGGAGGTACCAGCTCGCCCGACCGGTCGACCGAGGACCCGTTCCACTCTGAGGCCACCGAAGCCATCTTTCATGCAAGCGGACCACGCCTCACCGAAGCGCTGTCACTTCCGGCTACCAAATCGACAGACGCATCAACGCCGGCACGCCTTAAAAGTATGTGGAATGACTGGCGCCTTTTCAGTGTGAATGGAAGCACTGCAGCCGCCGACATGCTTCAAACACATTTTCGTTTTTGGATGCAAATCTTTATCGGATTCGCTGCGTGGGACAACTTGACCGGTGCTGCCCATGCGCAAGTGCTGAGTGTTCCGGCAGCAAATGGTGGAGGTACCAGCTCGCCCGACCGGTCGACCGAGGACCCGTTCCACTCTAAGGCCACCGAAGCCTTCTTCCATGCAAGCGGACCATGCCTCACCGAAGCGCTGTCATTTCCGGCTGCCAAATCGACAGACGCATCAACGGCGGCACGCCTTAAAAGTAGCTGGAATGACTGGCGCCTCTTCAGTGGGAATGGAAGCACTGCAGCCGCCAACATGCTTCAAACACATTTTCGTTTTTGGATGCAGATCTTTATCGGATTCGCTGCGTGGGACAACCTGACCGGTGGGTGGGTGGCTAAACTTTATTGATTCACGAGAGAATCATGTGAGGGGGGAGGGGAAAAAGGGAAGCAGGACGACGATGGGCCCTCAGGCCACTCTAGACGGCCGGGCACATTTGTGCTTCGGCGACCCCTGTGGCCCAGCCCACTGTCCTAAGCTGTAAGTCCGGTTGACCGGTGCTGCCCATGCGCAAGTGCTGACTGTTCCGGCACCAAATGGTGGAGGTACCAGCTCGCCCGACCGGTTGACCGAGGACCCGTTTGACTGTGAGGCCACCGAAGCCTTCTTTCATGCAAGTGGACCATGCCTCACCGAAGCGCTGTCATTTCCGGCTGCCAAATCGACAGACGCATCAACGCCGGCACGCCTTAAAAGTAGCTGGAATGACTGGCGCCTTTCAGTGGGAATGGAAGCACTGCCGTCACCAGCATGCTTCAAACACATTTTCGTTTTTGGATGCAGATCTTTATCGGATTCGCTGCGTGGGACAACCTGACCAGTGCTGCCCATGCGCAAGTGCTGACTGTTCCGGCAGCAAATGGTGGAGGTACCAGCTCGCCCGATCGGTCGACCGAGGACCCGTTCCACTGTGAGGCCACCGAAGCCATCTTTCATGCAAGCGGACCATGCCTCACCGAAGCGCTGTCACTTCCGGCTGCCAAATCGACAGACGGATCAGCGCCGGCACGCCTTAAAAGTAGGTGGAATGACTGGCGCCTTTTCAGTGTGAATGGAAGCACTGCAGCCGCCGACATGCTTCAAACACATTTTCGTTTTTGGATGCAGATCTTTATCGGATTCGCTGCGTGGGACAACCTGACCGGTGGGTGGGTGGCTAAACTTTATTGATTCACGAGAGAATCATGTGAGGGGGGGGAGAAAGGGAAGCAGGACGACGATGGGCCCTCAGGCCGCTCTAGACGGCCGGGCACATTTGTGCTTCGGCGACCCCTGTGGCCCAGCCCACTGTCCTAAGCTGTAAGTCCGGTTGACCAGTGCTGCCCATGCGCAAGTGGTGACTGTTCCGGCACCAAATGGTGGAGGTACCAGCTCGCCCGACCGGTCGACCGAGGACCCGTTCCGCTCTGAGGCCACCGAAGCCTTCTTTCATGCAAGGAGACCATGCCTCACCGAAGCGCTGTCATTTCCGGCTGCTTAATCGACAGACGCATCAGCGCCGGCACGCCTTAAAAGTAGCTGGAATGACTGGAGCCTTTTCAGTGTGAATGGAAGCACTGCAGCCGCCGACATGCTTCAAACACATTTTCGTTTTTGGATGCAGATCTTTATCGGATTCGCTGCGTGGGACAACTTGACCGGTGCTGCCCATGCGCAAGTGCTGAGTGTACCAGCAGCAAATGGTGGAGGTACCAGCTCGCCCGACCGGTCGACCGAGGATCCGTTCCACTCTGAGGCCACTGAAGCCTTCTTCCATGCAAGCGGACCATGCCTCACCGAAGCGCTGTCATTTCCGGCTGCCAAATCGACAGACGCATCAACGGCGGCACGCCTTAAAAGTAGCTGGAATGACTGGCGCCTCTTCAGTGGGAATGGAAGCACTGCAGCCGCCAACATGCTTCAAACACATTTTCGTTTTTGGATGCAGATCTTTATCGGATTCGCTGCGTGGGACAACCTGACCGGTGGGTGGGTGGCTAAACTTTATTGATTCACGAGAGAATCATGTGAGGGGGGAGGGGAAAAAGGGAAGCAGGACGACGATGGGCCCTCAGGCCACTCTAGACGGCCGGGCACATTTGTGCTTCGGCGACCCCTGTGGCCCAGCCCACTGTCCTAAGCTGTAAGTCCGGTTGACCGGTGCTGCCCATGCGCAAGTGCTGACTGTTCCGGCACCAAATGGTGGAGGTACCAGCTCGCCCGACCGGTTGACCGAGGACCCGTTTGACTGTGAGGCCACCGAAGCCTTCTTTCATGCAAGTGGACCATGCCTCACCGAAGCGCTGTCATTTCCGGCTGCCAAATCGACAGACGCATCAACGCCGGCACGCCTTAAAAGTAGCTGGAATGACTGGCGCCTTTCAGTGGGAATGGATGCACTGCAGTCAGCCAGCATGCTTCAAACACATTTTCGTTTTTGGATGCAGATCTTTATCGTATTCGCTGCGTGGGACAACCGGACCGGTGCAGCCCATGTGCTAGTGCTGACTGTTCCGGCAGCAAATGGTGGAGGTACCAGCTCGCCCGACCGGTCGACCGAGGACCCGTTCCACTGTGAGGCCACCGAAGCCATCTTTCATGCAAGTGGACCACGCCTCACCGAAGCGCTGTCACTTCCGGCTGCCAAATCGACAGACGCATCAACGCCGGCACGCCTTAAAAGTATGTGGAATGACTGGCGCCTTTTCAGTGTGAATGGAAGCACTGCAGCCGCCGACATGCTTCAAACACATTTTCGTTTTTGGATGCAAATCTTTATCGGATTCGCTGCGTGGGACAACTTGACCGGTGCTGCCCATGCGCAAGTGCTGAGTGTACCAGCAGCAAATGGTGGAGTACCAGCTCGCCCGACCGGTCGACCGAGGATCCGTTCCACTCTGAGGCCACTGAAGCCTTCTTCCATGCAAGCGGACCATGCCTCACCGAAGCGCTGTCATTTCCGGCTGCCAAATCGACAGACGCATCAACGGCGGCACGCCTTAAAAGTAGCTGGAATGACTGGCGCCTCTTCAGTGGGAATGGAAGCACTGCAGCCGCCAACATGCTTCAAACACATTTTCGTTTTTGGATGCAGATCTTTATCGGATTCGCTGCGTGGGACAACCTGACCGGTGGGTGGGTGGCTAAACTTTATTGATTCACGAGAGAATCATGTGAGGGGGGGAGGGGAGAAAGGGAAGCAGGACGACGATGGGCCCTCAGGCCGCTCTAGACGGCCGGGCACATTTGTGCTTCGGCGACCCCTGTGGCCCAGCCCACTGTCCTAAGCTGTAAGTCCGGTTGACCGGTGCTGCCCATGCGCAAGTGCTGACTGTTCCGGCACAAAATGGTGGAGGTACCAGCTCGCCCGACCGGTTGACCGAGGACCCGTTTGACTGTGAGGCCACCGAAGCCTTCTTTCATGCAAGTGGACCATGTCTCACCGAAGCGCTGTCATTTCCGGCTGCTAAATCGACAGACGCATCAACGCCGGCACGCCTTAAAAGTTGCTGGAATGACTGGCGCCTTTCAGTGGGAATGGAAGCACTGCCGTCGCCAGCATGCTTCAAACACATTTTCGTTTTTGGATGCAGATCTTTATCGGATTCGCTGCGTGGGACAACCTGACCGGTGCTGCCATGCGCAAGTGCTGACTGTTCCGGCAGCAAATGGTGGAGGTACGAGCTCGCCCGACCGGTCGACCGAATACCCGTTCCACTGTGAGGCCACCGAAGCCTTCTTCCATGCAAGCGGACCATGCCTCACCGAAACGCTGTCATTTCCGGCTGCCAAATCGACAGACGCATCAACGGCGGCACGCCTTAAAAGTAGCTGGAATGACTGGCGCCTCTTCAGTGGGAATGGAAGCACTGCAGCCGCCAACATGCGTCAAACACATTTTCGTTTTTGGATGCAGATATTTATCGGATTCGCTGCGTGGGACAACCTGACCGGTGCTGCCCATGCGCTAGTGCTGACTGTTCCGGCAGCAAATGGTGGAGGTACCAGCTCGCCCGACCGGTCGACCGAGGACCCGTTCCACTCTGAGGCCACCGAAGCCATCTTTCATGCAAGCGGACCACGCCTCACCGAAGCGCTGTCACTTCCGGCTACCAAATCGACAGACGCATCAACGCCGGCACGCCTTAAAAGTATGTGGAATGACTGGCGCCTTTTCAGTGTGAATGGAAGCACTGCAGCCGCCGACATGCTTCAAACACATTTTCGTTTTTGGATGCAAATCTTTATCGGATTCGCTGCGTGGGACAACTTGACCGGTGCTGCCCATGCGCAAGTGCTGAGTGTTCCGGCAGCAAATGGTGGAGGTACCAGCTCGCCCGACCGGTCGACCGAGGACCCGTTCCACTCTAAGGCCACCGAAGCCTTCTTCCATGCAAGCGGACCATGCCTCACCGAAGC
The DNA here is from genome assembly GCF_013339745.2 of Dermacentor silvarum. Lineage (NCBI taxonomy): Eukaryota > Metazoa > Arthropoda > Arachnida > Ixodida > Ixodidae > Dermacentor > Dermacentor silvarum. Next base: position 181,738,496 of record NC_051160.1, on the reverse strand, counting down.
GCTGTCATTTCCGGCTGCCAAATCGACAGACGCATCAACGGCGGCACGCCTTAAAAGTAGCTGGAATGACTGGCGCCTCTTCAGTGGGAATGGAAGCACTGCAGCCGCCAACATGCTTCAAACACATTTTCGTTTTTGGATGCAGATCTTTATCGGATTCGCTGCGTGGGACAACCTGACCGGTGGGTGGGTGGCTAAACTTTATTGATTCACGAGAGAATCATGTGAGGGGGGAGGGGAAAAAGGGAAGCAAGACGACGATGGGCCCTCAGGCCACTCTAGACGGCCGGGCACATTTGTGCTTCGGCGACCCCTGTGGCCCAGCCCACTGTCCTAAGCTGTAAGTCCGGTTGACCGGTGCTGCCCATGCGCAAGTGCTGACTGTTCCGGCACCAAATGGTGGAGGTACCAGCTCGCCCGACCGGTTGACCGAGGACCCGTTTGACTGTGAGGCCACCGAAGCCTTCTTTCATGCAAGTGGACCATGCCTCACCGAAGCGCTGTCATTTCCGGCTGCCAAATCGACAGACGCATCAACGCCGGCACGCCTTAAAAGTAGCTGGAATGACTGGCGCCTTTCAGTGGGAATGGAAGCACTGCCGTCACCAGCATGCTTCAAACACATTTTCGTTTTTGGATGCAGATCTTTATCGGATTCGCTGCGTGGGACAACCTGACCAGTGCTGCCCATGCGCAAGTGCTGACTGTTCCGGCAGCAAATGGTGGAGGTACCAGCTCGCCCGATCGGTCGACCGAGGACCCGTTCCACTGTGAGGCCACCGAAGCCATCTTTCATGCAAGCGGACCATGCCTCACCGAAGCGCTGTCACTTCCGGCTGCCAAATCGACAGACGGATCAGCGCCGGCACGCCTTAAAAGTAGGTGGAATGACTGGCGCCTTTTCAGTGTGAATGGAAGCACTGCAGCCGCCGACATGCTTCAAACACATTTTCGTTTTTGGATGCAGATCTTTATCGGATTCGCTGCGTGGGACAACCTGACCGGTGGGTGGGTGGCTAAACTTTATTGATTCACGAGAGAATCATGTGAGGGGGGGGGAGAAAGGGAAGCAGGACGACGATGGGCCCTCAGGCCGCTCTAGACGGCCGGGCACATTTGTGCTTCGGCGACCCCTGTGGCCCAGCCCACTGTCCTAAGCTGTAAGTCCGGTTGACCAGTGCTGCCCATGCGCAAGTGGTGACTGTTCCGGCACCAAATGGTGGAGGTACCAGCTCGCCCGACCGGTCGACCGAGGACCCGTTCCGCTCTGAGGCCACCGAAGCCTTCTTTCATGCAAGGAGACCATGCCTCACCGAAGCGCTGTCATTTCCGGCTGCTTAATCGACAGACGCATCAGCGCCGGCACGCCTTAAAAGTAGCTGGAATGACTGGAGCCTCTTCAGTGTGAATGGAAGCACTGCAGCCGGCAACATGCTTCAAACACATTTTCGCTTTTGGATGCAGATCTTTATCGTATTCGCTGCGTGGGACAACCGGACCGGTGCAGCCCATGTGCTAGTGCTGACTGTTCCGGCAGCAAATGGTGGAGGTACCAGCTCGCCCGACCGGTCGACCGAGGACCCGTTCCACTGTGAGGCCACCGAAGCCATCTTTCATGCAAGTGGACCACGCCTCACCGAAGCGCTGTCACTTCCGGCTGCCAAATCGACAGACGCATCAACGCCGGCACGCCTTAAAAGTATGTGGAATGACTGGCGCCTTTTCAGTGTGAATGGAAGCACTGCAGCCGCCGACATGCTTCAAACACATTTTCGTTTTTGGATGCAAATCTTTATCGGATTCGCTGCGTGGGACAACTTGACCGGTGCTGCCCATGCGCAAGTGCTGAGTGTACCAGCAGCAAATGGTGGAGTACCAGCTCGCCCGACCGGTCGACCGAGGATCCGTTCCACTCTGAGGCCACTGAAGCCTTCTTCCATGCAAGCGGACCATGCCTCACCGAAGCGCTGCATTTCCGGCTGCCAAATCGACAGACGCATCAACGGCGGCACGCCTTAAAAGTAGCTGGAATGACTGGCGCCTCTTCAGTGGGAATGGAAGCACTGCAGCCGCCAACATGCTTCAAACACATTTTCGTTTTTGGATGCAGATCTTTATCGGATTCGCTGCGTGGGACAACCTGACCGGTGGGTGGGTGGCTAAACTTTATTGATTCACGAGAGAATCATGTGAGGGGGGGAGGGGAGAAAGGGAAGCAGGACGACGATGGGCCCTCAGGCCGCTCTAGACGGCCGGGCACATTTGTGCTTCGGCGACCCCTGTGGCCCAGCCCACTGTCCTAAGCTGTAAGTCCGGTTGACCGGTGCTGCCCATGCGCAAGTGCTGACTGTTCCGGCACAAATTGGTGGAGGTACCAGCTCGCCCGACCGGTTGACCGAGGACCCGTTTGACTGTGAGGCCACCGAAGCCTTCTTTCATGCAAGTGGACCATGCCTCACCGAAGCGCTGTCATTTCCGGCTGCTAAATCGACAGACGCATCAACGCCGGCACGCCTTAAAAGTTGCTGGAATGACTGGCGCCTTTCAGTGGGAATGGAAGCACTGCCGTCGCCAGCATGCTTCAAACACATTTTCGTTTTTGGATGCAGATCTTTATCGGATTTGCTGCGTGGGACAACCTGACCGGTGCTGCCATGCGCAAGTGCTGACTGTTCCGGCAGCAAATGGTGGAGGTACGAGCTCGCCCGACCGGTCGACCGAAGACCCGTTCCACTGTGAGGCCACCGAAGCCTTCTTCCATGCAAGCGGACCATGCCTCACCGAAGCGCTGTCATTTCCGGCTGCCAAATCGACAGACGCATCAACGGCGGCACGCCTTAAAAGTAGCTGGAATGACTGGCGCCTCTTCAGTGGGAATGGAAGCACTGCAGCCGCCAACATGCGTCAAACACATTTTCGTTTTTGGATGCAGATATTTATCGGATTCGCTGCGTGGGACAACCTGACCAGTGCTGCCCATGCGCAAGTACTGACTGTTACGGCAGCAAATGGTGGAGGTACCAGCTCGCCCGACCGGTCGACCAAGGACCCGTTCCACTCTGAGGCCACCGAAGCCTTCTTCCATGCAAGCGGACCATGCCTCACCGAAGCGCTGTCATTTCCGGCTACCAAATCGACCGACGCATCAACGCCGGCACGCCTTAAAAGTATGTGGAATGACTGGCGCCTTTTCAGTGTGAATGGAAGCACTGCAGCCGCCGACATGTTTCAAACACATTTTCGTTTTTGGATGCAAATCTTTATCGGATTCGCTGCGTGGGACAACTTGACCGGTGCTGCCCATGCGCAAGTGCTGAGTGTTCCGGCAGCAAATGGTGGAGGTACCAGCTCGCCCGACCGGTCGACCGAGGACCCGTTCCACTCTAAGGCCACCGAAGCCTTCTTCCATGCAAGTGGACCATGCCTCACCGAAGCGCTGTCATTTCCGGCTGCCAAATCGACAGACGCATCAACGGCGGCACGCCTTAAAAGTAGCTGGAATGACTGGCGCCTCTTCAGTGGGAATGGAAGCACTGCAGCCGCCAACATGCTTCAAACACATTTTCGTTTTTGGATGCAGATCTTTATCGGATTCGCTGCGTGGGACAACCTGACCGGTGGGTGGGTGGCTAAACTTTATTGATTCACGAGAGAATCATGTGAGGGGGGAGGGGAAAAAGGGAAGCAGGACGACGATGGGCCCTCAGGCCACTCTAGACGGCCGGGCACATTTGTGCTTCGGCGACCCCTGTGGCCCAGCCCACTGTCCTAAGCTGTAAGTCCGGTTGACCGGTGCTGCCCATGCGCAAGTGCTGACTGTTCCGGCACCAAATGGTGGAGGTACCAGCTCGCCCGACCGGTTGACCGAGGACCCGTTTGACTGTGAGGCCACCGAAGCCTTCTTTCATGCAAGTGGACCATGCCTCACCGAAGCGCTGTCATTTCCGGCTGCCAAATCGACAGACGCATCAACGCCGGCACGCCTTAAAAGTAGCTGGAATGACTGGCGCCTTTCAGTGGGAATGGAAGCACTGCCGTCGCCAGCATGCTTCAAACACATTTTCGTTTTTGGATGCAGATCTTTATCGGATTCGCTGCGTGGGACAACCTGACCAGTGCTGCCCATGCGCAAGTGCTGACTGTTCCGGCAGCAAATGGTGGAGGTACGAGCTCGCCCGATCGGTCGACCGAGGACCCGTTCCACTGTGAGGCCACCGAAGCCATCTCTCATGCAAGCGGACCATGCCTCACCGAAGCGCTGTCACTTCCGGCTGCCAAATCGACGGACGCACCAACGCCGGCACGCCTTAAAAGTAGGTGGAATGACTGGCGCCTTTTCAGTGTGAATGGAAGCACTGCAGCCGCCGACATGCTTCAAACACATTTTCGTTTTGGATGCAGATCTTTATCGGATTCGCTGCGTGGGACAACCTGACCGGTGCTGCCCATGCGCAAGTGCTGACTGTTCCGGCAGCAAATGGTGGAGGTACCAGCTCGCCCGACCGGTCGACCAAGGACCCGTTCCACTCTGAGGCCACCGAAGCCTTCTTCCATGCAAGCGGACCATGCCTCACCGAAGCGCTGTCATTTCCGGCTGCCAAATCGACAGACGCATCAACGGCGGCACGCCTTAAAAGTAGCTGGAATGACTGGCGCCTCTTCAGTGGGAATGGAAGCACTGCAGCCGCCAACATGCTTCAAACACATTTTCGTTTTTGGATGCAGATCTTTATCGGATTCGCTGCGTGGGACAACCTGACCGGTGGGTGGGTGGCTAAACTTTATTGATTCACGAGAGAATCATGTGAGGGGGGGAGGGGAGAAAGGGAAGCAGGACGACGATGGGCCCTCAGGCCGCTCTAGACGGCCGGGCACATTTGTGCTTCGGCGACCCCTGTGGCCCAGCCCACTGTCCTAAGCTGTAAGTCCGGTTGACCGGTGCTGCCCATGCGCAAGTGCTGACTGTTCCGGCACCAAATGGTGGAGGTACCAGCTCGCCCGACCGGTTGACCGAGGACCCGTTTCGACTGTGAGGCCACCGAAGCCTTCTTTCATGCAAGTGGACCATGCCTCACCGAAGCGCTGTCATTTCCGGCTGCTAAATCGACAGACGCATCAACGCCGGCACGCCTTAAAAGTAGCTGGAATGACTGGCGCCTTTCAGTGGGAATGGAAGCACTGCCGTCGCCAGCATGCTTCAAACACATTTTCGTTTTTGGATGCAGATCTTTATCGTATTCGCTGCGTGGGACAACCTGACCGGTGGTGCCATGCGCAAGTGCTGACTGTTCCGGCAGCAAATGGTGGAGGTACCAGCTCGCCCGACCGGTCGACCGAGGACCCGTTCCACTGTGAGGCCACCGAAGCCTTCTTCCATGCAAGCGGACCATGCCTCACCGAAGCGCTGTCATTTCCGGCTGCCAAATCGACAGACGCATCAACGGCGGCACGCCTTAAAAGTAGCTGGAATGACTGGCGCCTCTTCAGTGGGAATGGAAGCACTGCAGCCGCCAACATGCGTCAAACACATTTTCGTTTTTGGATGCAGATATTTATCGGATTCGCTGCGTGGGACAACCTGACCAGTGCTGCCCATGCGCAAGTACTGACTGTTACGGCAGCAAATGGTGGAGGTACCAGCTCGCCCGACCGGTCGACCGAGGACCCGTTCCACTCTGAGGCCACCGAAGCCTTCTTCCATGCAAGCGGACCATGTCTCACCGAAGCGCTGTCATTTCCGGCTGCCAAATCGACAGACGCATCAACGCCGGCACGCCTTAAAAGTATGTGGAATGACTGGCGCCTTTTCAGTGTGAATGGAAGCACTGCAGCCGCCGACATGCTTCAAACACATTTTCGTTTTTGGATGCAAATCTTTATCGGATTCGCTGCGTGGGACAACTTGACCGGTGCTGCCCATGCGCAAGTGCTGAGTGTTCCGGCAGCAAATGGTGGAGGTACCAGCTCGCCCGACCGGTCGACCGAGGACCCGTTCCACTCTAAGGCCACCGAAGCCTTCTTCCATGCAAGTGGACCATGCCTCACCGAAGCGCTGTCATTTCCGGCTGCCAAATCGACAGACGCATCAACGGCGGCACGCCTTAAAAGTAGCTGGAATGACTGGCGCCTCTTCAGTGGGAATGGAAGCACTGCAGCCGCCAACATGCTTCAAACACATTTTCGTTTTTGGATGCAGATCTTTATCGGATTCGCTGCGTGGGACAACCTGACCGGTGGGTGGGTGGCTAAACTTTATTGATTCACGAGAGAATCATGTGAGGGGGGAGGGGAGAAAGGGAAGCAGGACGACGATGGGCCCTCAGGCCGCTCTAGACGGCCGGGCACATTTGTGCTTCGGCGACCCCTGTGGCCCAGCCCACTGTCCTAAGCTGTAAGTCCGGTTGACCGGTGCTGCCCATGCGCAAGTGCTGACTGTTCCGGCACCAAATGGTGGAGGTACCAGCTCGCCCGACCGGTTGACCGAGGACCCGTTTGACTGTGAGGCCACCGAAGCCTTCTTTCATGCAAGTGGACCATGCCTCACCGAAGCGCTGTCATTTCCGGCTGCCAAATCGACAGACGCATCAACGCCGGCACGCCTTAAAAGTAGCTGGAATGACTGGCGCCTTTCAGTGGGAATGGAAGCACTGCCGTCGCCAGCATGCTTCAAACACATTTTCGTTTTTGGATGCAGATCTTTATCGGATTCGCTGCGTGGGACAACCTGACCAGGTGCTGCCCATGCGCAAGTGCTGACTGTTCCGGCAGCAAATGGTGGAGGTACCAGCTCGCCCGACCGGTCGACCGAGGACCCGTTCCACTGTGAGGCCACCGAAGCCATCTTTCATGCAAGCGGACCATGCCTCACCGAAGCGCTGTCACTTCCGGCTGCCAAATCGACAGACGCATCAACGCCGGCACGCCTTAAAGTAGCTGGAATGACTGGCGCCCTTTCAGTGGGAATGGAAGCACTGCAGCCGCCAACATGCTTCAAACACATTTTCGTTTTTGGATGCAGATCTTTATCGGATTCGCTGCGTGGGACAACCTGACCGGTGCTGCCATGCGCAAGTACTGACTGTTCCGGCAGCAAATGGTGGAGGTACCGAGCTCGCCCGACCGGTCGACCGAAGGACCCGTTCCACTGTGAGGCCACCGAAGCCTTCTTCCATGCAAGCGGACCATGCCTCACCGAAGCGCTGTCATTTCCGGCTGCCAAATCGACAGACGCATCAACGGCGGCACGCCTTAAAAGTAGCTGGAATGACTGGCGCCTCTTCAGTGGGAATGGAAGCACTGCAGCCGCCAACATGCTTCAAACACATTTTCGTTTTTGGATGCAGATCTTTATCGGATTCGCTGCGTGGGACAACCTGACCGGTGGGTGGGTGGCTAAACTTTATTGATTCACGAGAGAATCATGTGAGGGGGGAGGGGAGAAAGGGAAGCAGGACGACGATGGGCCCTCAGGCCACTCTAGACGGCCGGGCACATTTGTGCTTCGGCGACCCCTGTGGCCCAGCCCACTGTCCTAAGCTGTAAGTCCGGTTGACCGGTGCTGCCCATGCGCAAGTGCTGACTGTTCCGGCACCAAATGGTGGAGGTACCAGCTCGCCCGACCGGTTGACCGAGGACCCGTTTGACTGTGAGGCCACCGAAGCCTTCTTTCATGCAAGTGGACCATGCCTCACCGAAGCGCTGTCATTTCCGGCTGCCAAATCGACAGACGCATCAACGCCGGCACGCCTTAAAAGTAGCTGGAATGACTGGCGCCTTTCAGTGGGAATGGAAGCACTGCCGTCGCCAGCATGCTTCAAACACATTTTCGTTTTTGGATGCAGATCTTTATCGGATTCGCTGCGTGGGACAACCTGACCAGTGCTGCCCATGCACAAGTGCTGACTGTTCCGGCAGCAAATGGTGGAGGTACCAGCTCGCCCGATCGGTCGACCGAGGACCCGTTCCACTGTGAGGCCACCGAAGCCATCTTTCATGCAAGCGGACCATGCCTCACCGAAGCGCTGTCACTTCCGGCTGCCAAATCGATAGACGCACCAACGCCGGCACGCCTGAAAGTAGGTGGAATGACTGGCGCCTTTACAGTGTGAATGGAAGCACTGCAGCCGCCGACATGCTTCAAACACATTTTCGTTTTGGATGCAGATCTTTATCGGATTCGCTGCGTGGGACAACCTGACCGGTGCTGCCCATGCGCAAGTGCTGACTGTTCCGGCAGCAAATGGTGGAGGTACCAGCTCGCCCGACCGGTCGAACGAAGGACCCGTTCCACTCTGAGGCCACCGAAGCCTTCTTCCATGCAAGCGGACCATGCCTCACCGAAGCGCTGTCATTTCCGGCTGCCAAATCGAATGACGCATCAACGGCGGCACGCCTTAAATGTAGCTGGAATGACTGGCGCCTCTTCAGTGGGAATGGAAGCACTGCAGCCGCCAACATGCTTCAAACACATTTTCGTTTTTGGATGCAGATCTTTATCGGATTCGCTCCGTGGGACAACCTGACCGGTGGGTGGGTGGCTAAACTTTATTGATTCACGAGAGAATCATGTGAGGGGGGGAGGGGAGAAAGGGAAGCAGGACGACGATGGGCCCTCAGGCCGCTCTAGACGGCCGGGCACATTTGTGCTTCGGCGACACCTGTGGCCCAGCCCACTGTCCTAAGCTGTAAGTCCGGTTTACCGGTGCTGCCCATGCGCAAGTACTGACTGTTCCGGCACCAAATGGTGGAGGTACCAGCTCGCCCGACCGGTCGACCGAGGACCCGTTCCGCTGTGACACCACCGAAGCCTTCTTTCATGCAAGCAGACCATGCCTCACCGAAGCGCTGTCATTTCCGGTTGCCAAATCGACAGACGCATCAACGCCGGCACGCCTTAAAAGTAGCTGCAATGACTGGAGCCTCTTCAGTGTGAATGGAAGCACTGCCGTCGCCAGCATGCTTCAAACACATTTTCGTTTTTGGATGCAGATCTTTATCGGATTCGCTGCGTGGGACAACCTGACCGGTGCTGCCCATGCGCTAGTGCTGACTGTTCCGGCAGCAAATGGTGGAGCTACCAGCTCGCCCGACCGGTCGACCGAGGACCCGTTCCACTGTGAGGCCACCGAAGCCATCTTTCATGCAAGCGGACCATGCCTCACCGAAGCGCTGTCATTTCCGGCTGCCAAATCGACAGACGCATCAACGCCGGCACGTCTTAAAGGTAGCTGGAATGACTGGCGCCCCTTCAGTGGGAATGGAAGCACTGCAGCCGCCAACATGCTTCAAACACATTTTCGTTTTTGGATGAAGATCTTTATCGGATTCGCTGCGTGGGACAACCTGACCGGTGCTGCCATGCGCAAGTACTGACTGTTCCGGCAGCAAATGATGGAGGTACGAGCTCGCCCGACCGGTCGACCGAAGACCCGTTCCACTGTGAGGCCACCGAAGCCTTCTTCCATGCAAGCGGACCATGCCTCACCGAAGCGCTGTCATTTCCGGTTGCCAAATCGACAGACGCATCAACGGCGGCACGCCTTAAAAGTAGCTGGAATGACTGGCGCCTCTTCAGTGGGAATGGAAGCACTGCAGCCGCCAACATGCTTCAAACACATTTTCGTTTTTGGATGCAGATCTTTATCGGATTCGCTGCGTGGGACAACCTGACCGGTGGGTGGGTGGCTAAACTTTATTGATTCACGAGAGAATCATGTGAGGGGGGAGGGGAGAAAGGGAAGCAGGACGACGATGGGCCCTCAGGCCACTCTAGACGGCCGGGCACATTTGTGCTTCGGCGACCCCTGTGGCCCAGCCCACTGTCCTAAGCTGTAAGTCCGGTTGACCGGTGCTGCCCATGCGCAAGTGCTGACTGTTCCGGCACCAAATGGTGGAGGTACCAGCTCGCCCGACCGGTTGACCGAGGACCCGTTTGACTGTGAGGCCACCGAAGCCTTCTTTCATGCAAGTGGACCATGCCTCACCGAAGCGCTGTCATTTCCGGCTGCCAAATCGACAGACGCATCAACGCCGGCACGCCTTAAAAGTAGCTGGAATGACTGGCGCCTTTCAGTGGGAATGGAAGCACTGCCGTCGCCAGCATGCTTCAAACACATTTTCGTTTTTGGATGCAGATCTTTATCGGATTCGCTGCGTGGGACAACCTGACCAGTGCTGCCCATGCACAAGTGCTGACTGTTCCGGCAGCAAATGGTGGAGGTACCAGCTCGCCCGATCGGTCGACCGAGGACCCGTTCCACTGTGAGGCCACCGAAGCCATCTTTCATGCAAGCGGACCATGCCTCACCGAAGCGCTGTCACTTCCGGCTGCCAAATCTATGGACGCACCAACGCCGGCACGCCTTAAAAGTAGGTGGAATGACTGGCGCCTTTTCAGTGTGAATGGAAGCACTGCAGCCGCCGACATGCTTCAAACACATTTTCGTTTTGGATGCAGATCTTTATCGGATTCGCTGCGTGGGACAACCTGACCGGTGCTGCCCATGCGCAAGTGCTGACTGTTCCGGCAGCAAATGGTGGAGGTACCAGCTCGCCCGACCGGTCGGCCAAGGACCCGTTCCACTCTGAGGCCACCGAAGCCTTCTTCCATGCAAGCGGACCATGCCTCACCGAAGCGCTGTCATTTCCGGCTGCCAAATCGAATGACGCATCAACGGCGGCACGCCTTAAATGTAGCTGGAATGACTGGCGCCTCTTCAGTGGGAATGGAAGCACTGCAGCCGCCAACATGCTTCAAACACATTTTCGTTTTTGGATGCAGATCTTTATCGGATTCGCTCCGTGGGACAACCTGACCGGTGGGTGGGTGGCTAAACTTTATTGATTCACGAGAGAATCATGTGAGGGGGGGAGGGGAGAAAGGGAAGCAGGACGACGATGGGCCCTCAGGCCGCTCTAGACGGCCGGGCACATTTGTGCTTCGGCGACACCTGTGGCCCAGCCCACTGTCCTAAGCTGTAAGTCCGGTTTACCGGTGCTGCCCATGCGCAAGTACTGACTGTTCCGGCACCAAATGGTGGAGGTACCAGCTCGCCCGACCGGTCGACCGAGGACCCGTTCCGCTGTGACACCACCGAAGCCTTCTTTCATGCAAGCAGACCATGCCTCACCGAAGCGCTGTCATTTCCGGCTGCCAAATCGACAGACGCATCAGCGCCGGCACGCCTTAAAAGTAGGTGGAATGACTGGCGCCTTTTCAGTGTGAATGGAAGCACTGCAGCCGCCGACATGCTTCAAACACATTTTCGTTTTTGGATGCAAATCTTTATCGGATTCGCGGCGTGGGACAACCTGACCGGTGCTGCCCATGCGCAAGTGCTGACTGTTCCGGCAGCAAATGGTGGAGGTACCAGCTCGCCCGACCCGTCGACCGAGGACCCGTTCCACTCTGAGGCCACCGAAGCCTTCTTCCATGCAAGCGGACCATGCCTCACCGAAGCGCTGTCATTTCCGGCTGCCAAATCGACAGACGCATCAACGCCGGCACGTCTTAAAGGTAGCTGGAATGACTGGCGCCCCTTCAGTGGGAATGGAAGCACTGCAGCCGCCAACATGCTTCAAACACATTTTCGTTTTTGGATGAAGATCTTTATCGGATTCGCTGCGTGGGACAACCTGACCGGTGGGTGGGTGGCTAAACTTTATTGATTCACGAGAGAATCATGTGAGGGGGGGAGGGGAGAAAGGGAAGCAGGACGACGATGGGCCCTCAGGCCGCTCTAGACGGCCGGGCACATTTGTGCTTCGGCGACCCCTGTGGCCCAGCCCACTGTCCTAAGCTGTAAGTCCGGTTGACCGGTGCTGCCCATGCGCAAGTGCTGACTGTTCCGGCACCAAATGATGGAGGTACCAGCTCGCCCGACCGGTTGACCGAGGACCCGTTTGACTGTGAGGCCACCGAAGCCTTCTTTCATGCAAGTGGACCATGCCTCACCGAAGCGCTGTCATTTCCGGCTGCCAAATCGACAGACGCATCAACGCCGGCACGCCTTAAAAGTTGCTGGAATGACTGGCGCCTTTCAGTGGGAATGGAAGCACTGCCGTCGCCAGCATGCTTCAAACACATTTTCGTTTTTGGATGCAGATCTTTATCGGATTCGCTGCGTGGGACAACCTGACCGGTGCTGCCCATGCGCAAGTGCTGACTGTTCCGGCAGCAAATGGTGGAGGTACCAGCTCGCCCGACCGGTCGACCGAGGACCCGTTCCACTGTGAGGCCACCGAAGCCATCTTTCATGCAAGCGGACCATGCCTCACCGAAGCGCTGTCATTTCCGGCTGGTAAATCGACAGATGCATCAACGCCGGCACGCCTAAAAGTAGCTGAAATGACTGGCGCCTCTTCGGTGGGAATGGAAGCCCTGCAGCCGGCAACATGCTTCAAACACATTTTCGTTTTTGGATGCAGATCTTTATCGGATTCGCTGCGTGGGACAACCTGACCGGTGCTGCCCATGCGCTAGTGCTGACTGTTCCGGCAGCAAATGGTGGAGGTACCAGCTCGCCCGACCGGTCGACCGAGGACCCGTTCCACTGTGAGGCCACCGAAGCCATCTTTCATGCAAGCGGACCATGCCTCGCCGAAGGGCTGTCATTTCCGGCTGGTAAATCGACAGATGCATCAACGCTGGCACGCCTAAAAGTAGCTGAAATGACTGGCGCCTCTTCGGTGGGAATGGAAGCCCTGCAGCCGGCAACATGCTTCAAACACATTTTCGTTTTTGGATGCAGATCTTTATCGGATTCGCTGCGTGGGACAACCTGACCGGTGCTGCCCATGCGCTAGTGCTGACTGTTCCGGCAGCAAATGGTGGAGGTACCAGCTCGCCCGACCGGTCGACCGAGGACCCGTTCCACTGTGAGGCCACCGAAGCCATCTTTCATGCAAGCGGACCATGCCTCGCCGAAGGGCTGTCATTTCCGGCTGGTAAATCGACAGATGCATCAACGCTGGCACGCCTAAAAGTAGCTGAAATGACTGGTGCCTCTTCGGTGGGAATGGAAGCCCTGCAGCCGGCAACATGCTTCAAACACATTTTCGTTTTTGGATGCAGATCTTTATCGGATTCGCTGCGTGGTACAACCTGACCGGTGCTGCCCATGCGCTAGTGCTGACTGTTCCGGCAGCAAATGGTGGAGCTACCAGCTCGCCCGACCGGTCGACCGAGGACCCGTTCCACTGTGAGGCCACCGAAGCCATCTTTCATGCAAGTGGACCACGCCTCACCGAAGCGCTGTCACTTCCGGCTGCCAAATCGACAGACGCATCAACGCCGGCACGCCTTAAAAGTATGTGGAATGACTGGCGCCTTTTCAGTGTGAATGGAAGCACTGCAGCCGCCGACATGCTTCAAACACATTTTCGTTTTTGGATGCAAATCTTTATCGGATTCGCTGCGTGGGACAACTTGACCGGTGCTGCCCATGCGCAAGTGCTGAGTGTACCAGCAGCAAATGGTGGAGTACCAGCTCGCCCGACCGGTCGACCGAGGATCCGTTCCACTCTGAGGCCACTGAAGCCTTCTTCCATGCAAGCGGACCATGCCTCAATGAAGCGCTGTCATTTCCGGCTGCCAAATCGACAGGCGCATCAACGGCGGCACGCCTTAAAAGTAGCTGGAATGACTGGCGCCTCTTCAGTGGGAATGGAAGCACTGCAGCCGCCAACATGCTTCAAACACATTTTCGTTTTTGGATGCAGATCTTTATCGGATTCGCTGCGTGGGACAACCTGACCGGTGGGTGGGTGGCTAAACTTTATTGATTCACGAGAGAATCATGTGAGGGGGGGAGGGGAGAAAGGGAAGCAGGACGACGATGGGCCCTCAGGCCGCTCTAGACGGCCGGGCACATTTGTGCTTCGGCGACCCCTGTGGCCCAGCCCACTGTCCTAAGCTGTAAGTCCGGTTGACCGGTGCTGCCCATGCGCAAGTGCTGACTGTTCCGGCACCAAATGATGGAGGTACCAGCTCGCCCGACCGGTTGACCGAGGACCCGTTTGACTGTGAGGCCACCGAAGCCTTCTTTCATGCAAGTGGACCATGCCTCACCGAAGCGCTGTCATTTCCGGCTGCCAAATCGACAGACGCATCAACGCCGGCACGCCTTAAAAGTTGCTGGAATGACTGGCGCCTTTCAGTGGGAATGGAAGCACTGCCGTCGCCAGCATGCTTCAAACACATTTTCGTTTTTGGATGCAGATCTTTATCGGATTCGCTGCGTGGGACAACCTGACCGGTGCTGCCCATGCGCAAGTGCTGACTGTTCCGGCAGCAAATGGTGGAGGTACCAGCTCGCCCGACCGGTCGACCGAGGACCCGTTCCACTGTGAGGCCACCGAAGCCATCTTTCATGCAAGCGGACCATGCCTCACCGAAGCGCTGTCATTTCCGGCTGGTAAATCGACAGATGCATCAACGCCGGCACGCCTAAAAGTAGCTGAAATGACTGGCGCCTCTTCGGTGGGAATGGAAGCCCTGCAGCCGGCAACATGCTTCAAACACATTTTCGTTTTTGGATGCAGATCTTTATCGGATTCGCTGCGTGGGACAACCTGACCGGTGCTGCCCATGCGCTAGTGCTGACTGTTCCGGCAGCAAATGGTGGAGGTACCAGCTCGCCCGACCGGTCGACCGAGGACCCGTTCCACTGTGAGGCCACCGAAGCCATCTTTCATGCAAGCGGACCATGCCTCGCCGAAGGGCTGTCATTTCCGGCTGGTAAATCGACAGATGCATCAACGCTGGCACGCCTAAAAGTAGCTGAAATGACTGGCGCCTCTTCGGTGGGAATGGAAGCCCTGCAGCCGGCAACATGCTTCAAACACATTTTCGTTTTTGGATGCAGATCTTTATCGGATTCGCTGCGTGGTACAACCTGACCGGTGCTGCCCATGCGCTAGTGCTGACTGTTCCGGCAGCAAATGGTGGAGCTACCAGCTCGCCCGACCGGTCGACCGAGGACCCGTTCCACTGTGAGGCCACCGAAGCCATCTTTCATGCAAGTGGACCACGCCTCACCGAAGCGCTGTCACTTCCGGCTGCCAAATCGACAGACGCATCAACGCCGGCACGCCTTAAAAGTATGTGGAATGACTGGCGCCTTTTCAGTGTGAATGGAAGCACTGCAGCCGCCGACATGCTTCAAACACATTTTCGTTTTGGATGCAAATCTTTATCGGATTCGCTGCGTGGGACAACTTGACCGGTGCTGCCCATGCGCAAGTGCTGAGTGTACCAGCAGCAAATGGTGGAGTACCAGCTCGCCCGACCGGTCGACCGAGGATCCGTTCCACTCTGAGGCCACTGAAGCCTTCTTCCATGCAAGCGGACCATGCCTCAATGAAGCGCTGTCATTTCCGGCTGCCAAATCGACAGGCGCATCAACGGCGGCACGCCTTAAAAGTAGCTGGAATGACTGGCGCCTCTTCAGTGGGAATGGAAGCACTGCAGCCGCCAACATGCTTCAAACACATTTTCGTTTTTGGATGCAGATCTTTATCGGATTCGCTGCGTGGGACAACCTGACCGGTGCTGCCCATGCGCTAGTGCTGACTGTTCCGGCAGCAAATGGTGGAGGTACCAGCTCGCCCGACCGGTCGACCGAGGACCCGTTCCACTGTGAGGCCACCGAAGCCATCTTTCATGCAAGCGGACCATGCCTCGCCGAAGGGCTGTCATTTCCGGCTGGTAAATCGACAGATGCATCAACGCTGGCACGCCTAAAAGTAGCTGAAATGACTGGTGCCTCTTCGGTGGGAATGGAAGCCCTGCAGCCGGCAACATGCTTCAAACACATTTTCGTTTTTGGATGCAGATCTTTATCGGATTCGCTGCGTGGGACAACCTGACCGGTGCTGCCCATGCGCTAGTGCTGACTGTTCCGGCAGCAAATGGTGGAGCTACCAGCTCACCCGACCGGTCGACCGAGGACCCGTTCCACTGTGAGGCCACCGAAGCCATCTTCCATGCAAGCGGACCATGCCTCACCGAAGCGCTGTCATTTCCGGCAGCCAAATCGACTGACGCATCAGCGCCGGCACGCCTTAAAAGTAGCTGCAATGACTGGAGCCTCTTCTGTGTGAATGGAAGCACTGCAGCCGCCAACATGCTTCAAACACATTTTCGCTTTTGGATGCAGATCTTTATCGGATTCGCTGCGTGGGACAACCTGACCGGTGCTGCCCATGCGCTAGTGCTGACTGTTCCGGCAGCAAAGGGTGGAGGTACCAGTTCGCCCGACCGGTCGACCGAGGACCCGTTCCACTGTGAGGCCACCGAAGCCATCTTTCATGCAAGCGGACCATGCCTCGCCGAAGGGCTGTCATTTCCGGCTGGTAAATCGACAGATGCATCAACGCTGGCACGCCTAAAAGTAGCTGAAATGACTGGCGCCTCTTCGGTGGGAATGGAAGCCCTGCAGCCGGCAACATGCTTCAAACACATTTTCGTTTTTGGATGCAGATCTTTATCGGATTCGCTGCGTGGGACAACCTGACCGGTGCTGCCCATGCGCTAGTGCTGACTGTTCCGGCAGCAAATGGTGGAGGTACCAGCTCGCCCGACCGGTCGACCGAGGACCCGTTCCACTGTGAGGCCACCGAAGCCATCTTTCATGCAAGCGGACCATGCCTCGCCGAAGGGCTGTCATTTCCGGCTGGTAAATCGACAGATGCATCAACGCTGGCACGCCTAAAAGTAGCTGAAATGACTGGTGCCTCTTCGGTGGGAATGGAAGCCCTGCAGCCGGCAACATGCTTCAAACACATTTTCGTTTTTGGATGCAGATCTTTATCGGATTCGCTGCGTGGGACAACCTGACCGGTGCTGCCCGTGCGCTAGTGCTGACTGTTCCGGCAGCAAATGGTGGAGCTACCAGCTCACCCGACCGGTCGACCGAGGACCCGTTCCACTGTGAGGCCACCGAAGCCATCTTCCATGCAAGCGGACCATGCCTCACCGAAGCGCTGTCATTTCCGGCAGCCAAATCGACTGACGCATCAAGCGCCGGCACGCCTTAAAAGTAGCTGCAATGACTGGAGCCTCTTCTGTGTGAATGGAAGCACTGCAGCCGCCAACATGCTTCAAACACATTTTCGCTTTTGGATGCAGATCTTTATCGGATTCGCTGCGTGGGACAACCTGACCGGTGCTGCCCATGCGCTAGTGCTGACTGTTCCGGCAGCAAAGGGTGGAGGTACCAGCTCGCCCGACCGGTCGACCGAGGACCCGTTCCACTGTGAGGCCACCGAAGCCATCTTTCATGCAAGCGAACCATGCCTCACCGAAGCGCTGTCACTTCCGGCTGCCAAATCGACAGACGCATCAACGCCGGCACGCCTTAAAAGTAGGTGGAATGACTGGCGCCTTTTCAGTGTGAATGGAAGCACTGCAGCCGCCGACATGCTTCAAACACATTTTCGTTTTTGGATGCAGATCTTTATCGGATTCGCTGCGTGAGACAACCTGACCGGTGCTGCCCATGCGCAAGTGCTGACTGTTCCGGCAGCAAATGGTGGAGGTACCAGCTCGCCCGACCGGTTGACCGAGAACCCGTTCCACTGTGAGGGCACCGAAGCCATCTTCCATGCAAGCGGACCATGCCTCACCGAAGCGCTGTCGTTTCCGGCTGCCAAATCGACAGACGCATCAGCGCCGGCACGCCTTAAAAGTAGGTGGAATGACTGGCGCCTTTTCAGTGTGAATGGAAGCACTGCAGCCGCCGACATGCTTCAAACACATTTTCGTTTTTGGATGCAAATCTTTATCGGATTCGCTGCGTGGGACAACCTGACCGGTGGGTGGGTGGCTAAACTTTATTGAATCACGAGAGAATCATGTGAGGGGGGGAGGGGAGAAAGGGAAGCAGGACGACGATGGGCCCTCAGGCCGCTCTAGACGGCCGGGCACATTTGTGCTTCGGCGACCCCTGTGGCCCAGCCCACTGTCCTAAGCTGCAAGTCCGGTTTACCGGTGCTGCCCACGCGCAAGTACTGACTGTTCCGGCACCAAATGGTGGAGGTACCAGCTCGCCCGACCGGTCGACCGAGGACCCGTTCCGCTGTGAGGCCACCGAAGCCTTCTTTCACGCAAGCAGACCAAGCCTCACCGAAGCGCTGTCATTTCCGGCTGCCAAATCGACAGACGCATCAGCGCCGGCACGCCTTAAAAGTAGGTGGAATGACTGGCGCCTCTTCAGTGGGAATGGAAGCACTGCAGCCGCCGACATGCTTCAAACACATTTTCGTTTTTGGATGCAAATCTTTATCGGATTCGCGGCGTGGGACAACCTGACCGGTGCTGCCCATGCGCAAGTGCTGACTGTTCCGGCAGCAAATGGTGGAGGTACCAGCTCGCCCGACCGGTCGACCGAGGACCCGTTCCGCTTTGAGGCCACCGAAGCCTTCTTTCATGCAAGCAGACCATGCCTCACCGAAGCGCTGTCATTTCCGGCTGCCAAATCGACAGACGCATCAACGGCGGCACGCCTTAAAAGTAGCTGGAATGACTGGCGCATCTTCAGTAGGAATGGAAGCACTGCAGCCGCCAACATGCTTCAAACACATTTTCGTTTTTGGATGCAGATCTTTATCGGATTCGCTGCGTGGGACAACCTGACCGGTGGGTGGGTGGCTAAACTTTATTGATTCACGAGAGAATCATGTGAGGTGGGGGGAGAAAGGGAAGCAGGACGACGATGGGCCCTCAGGCCGCTCTAGACGGCCGGGAACATTTGTGCTTCGGCGACCCCTGTGGCCCAGCCCACTGTCCTAAGCTGTAAGTCCGGTTGACCAGTGCTGCCCATGTGCAAGCGCTGACTGTTCCGGCACCAAATTGTGGAGGTACCAGCTCGCCCGACCGGTCGACCGAGGACTCGTTGCGCTGTGAGGCCACCGAAGCCTTCTTTCATGCAAGGAGACCATGCCTCACCGAAGCGCTGTCATTTCCGGCTGCCAAATCGACAGACGCATCAGCGCCGGCACGCCTTAAAAGTAGCTGGAATGACTGGAGCCTCTTCAGTGTGAATGGAAGCACTGCAGCCGCCAACATGCTTCAAACACATTTTCGCTTTTGGATGCAGATCTTTATCGTATTCGCTGCGTGGGACAACCGGACCGGTGCTGCCCATGCGCTAGTGCTGACTGTTCCGGCAGCAAATGGTGGAGGTACCAGCTCGCCCGACCGGTCGACCGAGGACCCGTTCCACTGTGAGGCCACCGAAGCCATCTTCCATGCAAGCGGACCATGCCTCACCGAAGCGCTGTCATTTCCGGCAGCCAAATCGACTGACGCATCAGCGCCGGCACGCCTTAAAAGTAGCTGCAATGACTGGAGCCTCTTCTGTGTGAATGGAAGCACTGCAGCCGCCAACATGCTTCAAACACATTTTCGCTTTTGGATGCAGATCTTTATCGGATTCGCTGCGTGGGACAACCTGACCGGTGCTGCCCATGCGCTAGTGCTGACTGTTCCGGCAGCAAATGGTGGAGGTACCAGCTCGCCCGACCGGTCGACCGAGGACCCGTTCCACTGTGAGGCCACCGAAGCCATCTTTCATGCAAGCGGACCATGCCTCGCCGAAGGGCTGTCATTTCCGGCTGGTAAATCGACAGATGCATCAACGCTGGCACGCCTAAAATTAGCTGAAATGACTGGTGCCTCTTCGGTGGGAATGGAAGCCCTGCAGCCGGCAACATGCTTCAAACACATTTTCGTTTTTGGATGCAGATCTTTATCGGATTCGCTGCGTGGGACAACCTGACCGGTGCTGCCCATGCGCTAGTGCTGACTGTTCCGGCAGCAAATGGTGGAGCTACCAGCTCACCCGACCGGTCGACCGAGGACCCGTTCCACTGTGAGGCCACCGAAGCCATCTTTCATTCAAGCGGACCATGCCTCACCGAAGCGCTGTCATTTCCGGCAGCCAAATCGACTGACGCATCAGCGCCGGCACGCCTTAAAAGTAGCTGCAATGACTGGAGCCTCTTCTGTGTGAATGGAAGCACTGCAGCCGCCAACATGGTTCAAACACATTTTCGTTTTTGGATGCAGATCTTTATCGGATTCGCTGCGTGGGACAACCTGACCGGTGCTGCCCATGCTCAAGTGCTGACTGTTCCGGCAGCAAATGGTGGAGGTACCAGCTCGCCCGACCGGTCGACCGAGGACCCGTTCCACTCTGAGGCCACCGAAGCCTTCTTCCATGCAAGCGGACCATGCCTCACCGAAGCGCTGTCATTTCCGGCTGCCAAATCGACAGACGCATCAACGGCGGCACGCCTTAAAGGTAGCTGGAATGACTGGCACCTCTTCAGTGGGAATGGAAGCACTGCAGCCGCCAACATGCTTCAAACACATTTTCGTTTTTGGATGCAGATCTTTATCGGATTCGCTGCGTGGGACAACCTGACCGGTGGGTGGGTGGCTAAACTTTATTGATTCACGAGAGAATCATGTGAAGGGGGGGAGGGGAGAAAGGGAAGCAGGACGACGATGGGCCCTCAGGCCGCTCTAGACGGCCGGGCACATTTGTGCTTCGGCGACCCCTGTGGCCCAGCCCACTGTCCTAAGCTGTAAGTCCGGTTGACAAGTGCTGCCCATGCGCAAGTGCTGACTGTTCCGGCACCAAATGGTGGAGGTACCAGCTCGCCCGACCGGTTGACCGAGGACCCGTTTCACTGTGAGGCCACCGAAGCCTTCTTTCATGCAAGTGGACCATGCCTCACCGAAGCGCTGTCATTTCCGGCTGCCAAATCGACAGACGCATCAGCGCCGGCACGCCTTAAAAGTAGCTGGAATGACTGGAGCCTCTTCAGTCTGAATGGAAGCACTGCAGCCGCCAACATGCTTCAAACACATTTTCGCTTTTGGATGCAGATCTTTATCGGATTCGCTGCGTGGGACAACCTGACCGGTGCTGCCCATGCGCTAGTGCTGACTGTTCCGGCAGCAAATGGTGGAGGTACCAGCTCGCCCGACCGGTCGACCGAGGACCCGTTCCGCTGTGAGGCCTTTCATGCAAGCAGACCATGCCTCACCGAAGCGCTGTCATTTATTTCCGGCTGCCAAATCGACAGACGCATCAGCGCCGGCACGCCTTAAAAGTAGCTGGAATGACTGGAGCCTCTTCAGTGTGAATGGAAGCACTGCAGCCGCCAACATGCTTCAAACACATTTTCGCTTTTGGATGCAGATCTTTATCGTATTCGCTGCGTGGGACAACCTGACCGGTGCTGCCCATGCGCTAGTGCTGACTGTTCCGGCAGCAAATGGTGGAGGTACCAGCTCGCCCGACCGGTCGACCGAGGACCCGTTCCACTGTGAGGCCACCGAAGCCATCTTTCATGCAAGTGGACCACGCCTCACCGAAGCGCTGTCACTTCCGGCGGCCAAATCGACAGACGCATCAACGCCGGCACGCCTTAAAAGTATGTGGAATGACTGGCGCCTTTTCAGTGTGAATGGAAGCACTGCAGCCGCCGACATGCTTCAAACACATTTTCGTTTTTGGATGCAAATCTTTATCGGATTCGCTGCGTGGGACAACTTGACCGGTGCTGCCCATGCGCAAGTGCTGAGTGTACCGGCCGCAAATGGTGGAGTACCAGCTCGCCCGACCGGTCGACCGAGGACCCGTTCCACTGTGAGGCCACCGAAGCCATCTTTCATGCAAGCGGACCATGCCTCGCCGAAGGGCTGTCATTTCCGGCTGGTAAATCGACAGATGCATCAACGCTGGCACGCCTAAAATTAGCTGAAATGACTGGTGCCTCTTCGGTGGGAATGGAAGCCCTGCAGCCGGCAACATGCTTCAAACACATTTTCGTTTTTGGATGCAGATCTTTATCGGATTCGCTGCGTGGGACAACCTGACCGGTGCTGCCCATGCGCTAGTGCTGACTGTTCCGGCAGCAAATGGTGGAGCTACCAGCTCACCCGACCGGTCGACCGAGGACCCGTTCCACTGTGAGGCCACCGAAGCCATCTTTCATTCAAGCGGACCATGCCTCACCGAAGCGCTGTCATTTCCGGCAGCCAAATCGACTGACGCATCAGCGCCGGCACGCCTTAAAAGTAGCTGCAATGACTGGAGCCTCTTCTGTGTGAATGGAAGCACTGCAGCCGCCAACATGGTTCAAACACATTTTCGTTTTTGGATGCAGATCTTTATCGGATTCGCTGCGTGGGACAACCTGACCGGTGCTGCCCATGCTCAAGTGCTGACTGTTCCGGCAGCAAATGGTGGAGGTACCAGCTCGCCCGACCGGTCGACCGAGGACCCGTTCCACTCTGAGGCCACCGAAGCCTTCTTCCATGCAAGCGGACCATGCCTCACCGAAGCGCTGTCATTTCCGGCTGCCAAATCGAATGACGCATCAACGGCGGCACGCCTTAAAAGTAGCTGGAATGACTGGCGCCTCTTCAGTGGGAATGGAAGCACTGCAGCCGCCAACATGCTTCAAACACATTTTCGTTTTTGGATGCAGATCTTTATCGGATTCGCTGCGTGGGACAACCTGACCGGTGGGTGGGTGGCTAAACTTTATTGATTCACGAGAGAATCATGTGAAGGGGGGGAGGGGAGAAAGGGAAGCAGGACGACGATGGGCCCTCAGGCCGCTCTAGACGGCCGGGCACATTTGTGCTTCGGCGACCCCTGTGGCCCAGCCCACTGTCCTAAGCTGTAAGTCCGGTTGACCAGTGCTGCCCATGCGCAAGTGCTGACTGTTCCGGCACAAAATGGTGGAGGTACCAGCTCGCCCGACCGGTCGACCGAGGACCCGTTCCACTCTGAGGCCACCGAAGCCTTCTTCCATGCAAGCGGACCATGCCTCACCGAAGCGCTGTCATTTCCGGCTGCCAAATCGACAGACGCATCAACGGCGGCACGCCTTAAAGGTAGCTGGAATGACTGGCACCTCTTCAGTGGGAATGGAAGCACTGCAGCCGCCAACATGCTTCAAACACATTTTCGTTTTTGGATGCAGATCTTTATCGGATTCGCTGCGTGGGACAACCTGACCGGTGGGTGGGTGGCTAAACTTTATTGATTCACGAGAGAATCATGTGAAGGGGGGGAGGGGAGAAAGGGAAGCAGGACGACGATGGGCCCTCAGGCCGCTCTAGACGGCCGGGCACATTTGTGCTTGGGCGACCCCTGTGGCCCAGCCCACTGTCCTAAGCTGTAAGTCCGGTTGACCAGTGCTGCCCATGCGCAAGTGCTGACTGTTCCGGCACCAAATGGTGGAGGTACCAGCTCGCCCGACCGGTTGACCGAGGACCCGTTTCACTGTGAGGCCACCGAAGCCTTCTTTCATGCAAGTGGACCATGCCTCACCGAAGCGCTGTCATTTCCGGCTGCCAAATCGACAGACGCATCAGCGCCGGCACGCCTTAAAAGTAGCTGGAATGACTGGAGCCTCTTCAGTCTGAATGGAAGCACTGCAGCCGCCAACATGCTTCAAACACATTTTCGCTTTTGGATGCAGATCTTTATCGGATTCGCTGCGTGGGACAACCTGACCGGTGCTGCCCATGCGCTAGTGCTGACTGTTCCGGCAGCAAATGGTGGAGGTACCAGCTCGCCCGACCGGTCGACCGAGGACCCGTTCCGCTGTGAGGCCTTTCATGCAAGCAGACCATGCCTCACCGAAGCGCTGTCATTTATTTCCGGCTGCCAAATCGACAGACGCATCAGCGCCGGCACGCCTTAAAAGTAGCTGGAATGACTGGAGCCTCTTCAGTGTGAATGGAAGCACTGCAGCCGCCAACATGCTTCAAACACATTTTCGCTTTTGGATGCAGATCTTTATCGTATTCGCTGCGTGGGACAACCTGACCGGTGCTGCCCATGCGCTAGTGCTGACTGTTCCGGCAGCAAATGGTGGAGGTACCAGCTCGCCCGACCGGTCGACCGAGGACCCGTTCCACTGTGAGGCCACCGAAGCCATCTTTCATGCAAGTGGACCACGCCTCACCGAAGCGCTGTCACTTCCGGCGGCCAAATCGACAGACGCATCAACGCCGGCACGCCTTAAAAGTATGTGGAATGACTGGCGCCTTTTCAGTGTGAATGGAAGCACTGCAGCCGCCGACATGCTTCAAACACATTTTCGTTTTTGGATGCAAATCTTTATCGGATTCGCTGCGTGGGACAACTTGACCGGTGCTGCCCATGCGCAAGTGCTGAGTGTACCGGCCGCAAATGGTGGAGTACCAGCTCGCCCGACCGGTCGACCGAGGACCCGTTCCACTGTGAGGCCACCGAAGCCATCTTTCATGCAAGCGGACCATGCCTCGCCGAAGGGCTGTCATTTCCGGCTGGTAAATCGACAGATGCATCAACGCTGGCACGCCTTAAAAGTAGCTGCAATGACTGGAGCCTCTTCTGTGTGAATGGAAGCACTGCAGCCGCCAACATGCTTCAAACACATTTTCGCTTTTGGATGCAGATCTTTATCGGATTCGCTGCGTGGGACAACCTGACCGGTGCTGCCCATGCGCTAGTGCTGACTGTTCCGGCAGCAAATGGTGGAGGTACCAGCTCGCCCGACCGGTCGACCGAGGACCCGTTCCACTGTGAGGCCACCGAAGCCATCTTTCATGCAAGCGGACCATGCCTCGCCGAAGGGCTGTCATTTCCGGCTGGTAAATCGACAGATGCATCAACGCTGGCACGCCTAAAATTAGCTGAAATGACTGGTGCCTCTTCGGTGGGAATGGAAGCCCTGCAGCCGGCAACATGCTTCAAACACATTTTCGTTTTTGGATGCAGATCTTTATCGGATTCGCTGCGTGGGACAACCTGACCGGTGCTGCCCATGCGCTAGTGCTGACTGTTCCGGCAGCAAATGGTGGAGCTACCAGCTCACCCGACCGGTCGACCGAGGACCCGTTCCACTGTGAGGCCACCGAAGCCATCTTTCATTCAAGCGGACCATGCCTCACCGAAGCGCTGTCATTTCCGGCAGCCAAATCGACTGACGCATCAGCGCCGGCACGCCTTAAAAGTAGCTGCAATGACTGGAGCCTCTTCTGTGTGAATGGAAGCACTGCAGCCGCCAACATGGTTCAAACACATTTTCGTTTTTGGATGCAGATCTTTATCGGATTCGCTGCGTGGGACAACCTGACCGGTGCTGCCCATGCTCAAGTGCTGACTGTTCCGGCAGCAAATGGTGGAGGTACCAGCTCGCCCGACCGGTCGACCGAGGACCCGTTCCACTCTGAGGCCACCGAAGCCTTCTTCCATGCAAGCGGACCATGCCTCACCGAAGCGCTGTCATTTCCGGCTGCCAAATCGACAGACGCATCAACGGCGGCACGCCTTAAAGGTAGCTGGAATGACTGGCACCTCTTCAGTGGGAATGGAAGCACTGCAGCCGCCAACATGCTTCAAACACATTTTCGTTTTTGGATGCAGATCTTTATCGGATTCGCTGCGTGGGACAACCTGACCGGTGGGTGGGTGGCTAAACTTTATTGATTCACGAGAGAATCATGTGAAGGGGGGGAGGGGAGAAAGGGAAGCAGGACGACGATGGGCCCTCAGGCCGCTCTAGACGGCCGGGCACATTTGTGCTTCGGCGACCCCTGTGGCCCAGCCCACTGTCCTAAGCTGTAAGTCCGGTTGACAAGTGCTGCCCATGCGCAAGTGCTGACTGTTCCGGCACCAAATGGTGGAGGTACCAGCTCGCCCGACCGGTTGACCGAGGACCCGTTTCACTGTGAGGCCACCGAAGCCTTCTTTCATGCAAGTGGACCATGCCTCACCGAAGCGCTGTCATTTCCGGCTGCCAAATCGACAGACGCATCAGCGCCGGCACGCCTTAAAAGTAGCTGGAATGACTGGAGCCTCTTCAGTCTGAATGGAAGCACTGCAGCCGCCAACATGCTTCAAACACATTTTCGCTTTTGGATGCAGATCTTTATCGGATTCGCTGCGTGGGACAACCTGACCGGTGCTGCCCATGCGCTAGTGCTGACTGTTCCGGCAGCAAATGGTGGAGGTACCAGCTCGCCCGACCGGTCGACCGAGGACCCGTTCCGCTGTGAGGCCTTTCATGCAAGCAGACCATGCCTCACCGAAGCGCTGTCATTTATTTCCGGCTGCCAAATCGACAGACGCATCAGCGCCGGCACGCCTTAAAAGTAGCTGGAATGACTGGAGCCTCTTCAGTGTGAATGGAAGCACTGCAGCCGCCAACATGCTTCAAACACATTTTCGCTTTTGGATGCAGATCTTTATCGTATTCGCTGCGTGGGACAACCTGACCGGTGCTGCCCATGCGCTAGTGCTGACTGTTCCGGCAGCAAATGGTGGAGGTACCAGCTCGCCCGACCGGTCGACCGAGGACCCGTTCCACTGTGAGGCCACCGAAGCCATCTTTCATGCAAGTGGACCACGCCTCACCGAAGCGCTGTCACTTCCGGCGGCCAAATCGACAGACGCATCAACGCCGGCACGCCTTAAAAGTATGTGGAATGACTGGCGCCTTTTCAGTGTGAATGGAAGCACTGCAGCCGCCGACATGCTTCAAACACATTTTCGTTTTTGGATGCAAATCTTTATCGGATTCGCTGCGTGGGACAACTTGACCGGTGCTGCCCATGCGCAAGTGCTGAGTGTACCGGCCGCAAATGGTGGAGTACCAGCTCGCCCGACCGGTCGACCGAGGACCCGTTCCACTGTGAGGCCACCGAAGCCATCTTTCATGCAAGCGGACCATGCCTCGCCGAAGGGCTGTCATTTCCGGCTGGTAAATCGACAGATGCATCAACGCTGGCACGCCTAAAATTAGCTGAAATGACTGGTGCCTCTTCGGTGGGAATGGAAGCCCTGCAGCCGGCAACATGCTTCAAACACATTTTCGTTTTTGGATGCAGATCTTTATCGGATTCGCTGCGTGGGACAACCTGACCGGTGCTGCCCATGCGCTAGTGCTGACTGTTCCGGCAGCAAATGGTGGAGCTACCAGCTCACCCGACCGGTCGACCGAGGACCCGTTCCACTGTGAGGCCACCGAAGCCATCTTTCATTCAAGCGGACCATGCCTCACCGAAGCGCTGTCATTTCCGGCAGCCAAATCGACTGACGCATCAGCGCCGGCACGCCTTAAAAGTAGCTGCAATGACTGGAGCCTCTTCTGTGTGAATGGAAGCACTGCAGCCGCCAACATGGTTCAAACACATTTTCGTTTTTGGATGCAGATCTTTATCGGATTCGCTGCGTGGGACAACCTGACCGGTGCTGCCCATGCTCAAGTGCTGACTGTTCCGGCAGCAAATGGTGGAGGTACCAGCTCGCCCGACCGGTCGACCGAGGACCCGTTCCACTCTGAGGCCACCGAAGCCTTCTTCCATGCAAGCGGACCATGCCTCACCGAAGCGCTGTCATTTCCGGCTGCCAAATCGAATGACGCATCAACGGCGGCACGCCTTAAAAGTAGCTGGAATGACTGGCGCCTCTTCAGTGGGAATGGAAGCACTGCAGCCGCCAACATGCTTCAAACACATTTTCGTTTTTGGATGCAGATCTTTATCGGATTCGCTGCGTGGGACAACCTGACCGGTGGGTGGGTGGCTAAACTTTATTGATTCACGAGAGAATCATGTGAAGGGGGGGAGGGGAGAAAGGGAAGCAGGACGACGATGGGCCCTCAGGCCGCTCTAGACGGCCGGGCACATTTGTGCTTCGGCGACCCCTGTGGCCCAGCCCACTGTCCTAAGCTGTAAGTCCGGTTGACCAGTGCTGCCCATGCGCAAGTGCTGACTGTTCCGGCACAAAATGGTGGAGGTACCAGCTCGCCCGACCGGTCGACCGAGGACCCGTTCCACTCTGAGGCCACCGAAGCCTTCTTCCATGCAAGCGGACCATGCCTCACCGAAGCGCTGTCATTTCCGGCTGCCAAATCGACAGACGCATCAACGGCGGCACGCCTTAAAGGTAGCTGGAATGACTGGCACCTCTTCAGTGGGAATGGAAGCACTGCAGCCGCCAACATGCTTCAAACACATTTTCGTTTTTGGATGCAGATCTTTATCGGATTCGCTGCGTGGGACAACCTGACCGGTGGGTGGGTGGCTAAACTTTATTGATTCACGAGAGAATCATGTGAAGGGGGGGAGGGGAGAAAGGGAAGCAGGACGACGATGGGCCCTCAGGCCGCTCTAGACGGCCGGGCACATTTGTGCTTGGGCGACCCCTGTGGCCCAGCCCACTGTCCTAAGCTGTAAGTCCGGTTGACCAGTGCTGCCCATGCGCAAGTGCTGACTGTTCCGGCACCAAATGGTGGAGGTACCAGCTCGCCCGACCGGTTGACCGAGGACCCGTTTCACTGTGAGGCCACCGAAGCCTTCTTTCATGCAAGTGGACCATGCCTCACCGAAGCGCTGTCATTTCCGGCTGCCAAATCGACAGACGCATCAGCGCCGGCACGCCTTAAAAGTAGCTGGAATGACTGGAGCCTCTTCAGTCTGAATGGAAGCACTGCAGCCGCCAACATGCTTCAAACACATTTTCGCTTTTGGATGCAGATCTTTATCGGATTCGCTGCGTGGGACAACCTGACCGGTGCTGCCCATGCGCTAGTGCTGACTGTTCCGGCAGCAAATGGTGGAGGTACCAGCTCGCCCGACCGGTCGACCGAGGACCCGTTCCGCTGTGAGGCCTTTCATGCAAGCAGACCATGCCTCACCGAAGCGCTGTCATTTATTTCCGGCTGCCAAATCGACAGACGCATCAGCGCCGGCACGCCTTAAAAGTAGCTGGAATGACTGGAGCCTCTTCAGTGTGAATGGAAGCACTGCAGCCGCCAACATGCTTCAAACACATTTTCGCTTTTGGATGCAGATCTTTATCGTATTCGCTGCGTGGGACAACCTGACCGGTGCTGCCCATGCGCTAGTGCTGACTGTTCCGGCAGCAAATGGTGGAGGTACCAGCTCGCCCGACCGGTCGACCGAGGACCCGTTCCACTGTGAGGCCACCGAAGCCATCTTTCATGCAAGTGGACCACGCCTCACCGAAGCGCTGTCACTTCCGGCGGCCAAATCGACAGACGCATCAACGCCGGCACGCCTTAAAAGTATGTGGAATGACTGGCGCCTTTTCAGTGTGAATGGAAGCACTGCAGCCGCCGACATGCTTCAAACACATTTTCGTTTTTGGATGCAAATCTTTATCGGATTCGCTGCGTGGGACAACTTGACCGGTGCTGCCCATGCGCAAGTGCTGAGTGTACCGGCCGCAAATGGTGGAGTACCAGCTCGCCCGACCGGTCGACCGAGGACCCGTTCCACTGTGAGGCCACCGAAGCCATCTTTCATGCAAGCGGACCATGCCTCGCCGAAGGGCTGTCATTTCCGGCTGGTAAATCGACAGATGCATCAACGCTGGCACGCCTAAAATTAGCTGAAATGACTGGTGCCTCTTCGGTGGGAATGGAAGCCCTGCAGCCGGCAACATGCTTCAAACACATTTTCGTTTTTGGATGCAGATCTTTATCGGATTCGCTGCGTGGGACAACCTGACCGGTGCTGCCCATGCGCTAGTGCTGACTGTTCCGGCAGCAAATGGTGGAGCTACCAGCTCACCCGACCGGTCGACCGAGGACCCGTTCCACTGTGAGGCCACCGAAGCCATCTTTCATTCAAGCGGACCATGCCTCACCGAAGCGCTGTCATTTCCGGCAGCCAAATCGACTGACGCATCAGCGCCGGCACGCCTTAAAAGTAGCTGCAATGACTGGAGCCTCTTCTGTGTGAATGGAAGCACTGCAGCCGCCAACATGGTTCAAACACATTTTCGTTTTTGGATGCAGATCTTTATCGGATTCGCTGCGTGGGACAACCTGACCGGTGCTGCCCATGCTCAAGTGCTGACTGTTCCGGCAGCAAATGGTGGAGGTACCAGCTCGCCCGACCGGTCGACCGAGGACCCGTTCCACTCTGAGGCCACCGAAGCCTTCTTCCATGCAAGCGGACCATGCCTCACCGAAGCGCTGTCATTTCCGGCTGCCAAATCGAATGACGCATCAACGGCGGCACGCCTTAAAAGTAGCTGGAATGACTGGCGCCTCTTCAGTGGGAATGGAAGCACTGCAGCCGCCAACATGCTTCAAACACATTTTCGTTTTTGGATGCAGATCTTTATCGGATTCGCTGCGTGGGACAACCTGACCGGTGGGTGGGTGGCTAAACTTTATTGATTCACGAGAGAATCATGTGAAGGGGGGGAGGGGAGAAAGGGAAGCAGGACGACGATGGGCCCTCAGGCCGCTCTAGACGGCCGGGCACATTTGTGCTTCGGCGACCCCTGTGGCCCAGCCCACTGTCCTAAGCTGTAAGTCCGGTTGACGAGTGCTGCCCATGCGCAAGTGCTGACTGTTCCGGCACAAAATGGTGGAGGTACCAGCTCGCCCGACCGGTTGACCGAGGACCCGTTTCACTGTGAGGCCACCGAAGCCTTCTTTCATGCAAGTGGACCATGCCTCACCGAAGCGCTGTCATTTCCGGCTGCCAAATCGACAGACGCATCAGCGCCGGCACGCCTTAAAAGTAGCTGGAATGACTGGAGCCTCTTCAGTCTGAATGGAAGCACTGCAGCCGCCAACATGCTTCAATCACATTTTCGTTTTTGGATGCAGATCTTTATCGGATTCGCTGCGTGGGACAACCTGACCGGTGGGTGGGTGGCTAAACTTTATTGAATCACGAGAGAATCATGTGAGGGAGGAGGGGAGAAGGGGAAGCAGGACGACGATGGGCCCTCAGGCCGCTCTAGACGGCCGGGCACATTTGTGCTTCGGCGACCCCTGTGGCCCAGCCCACTGTCCTAAGCTGTAAGTCCGGTTGACCGGTGCTGCGCATGCGCAAGTGCTGACAGTTCCGGCACCAAATGGTGGAGGTACCAGCTCGCCCGACCGGTTGACCGAGGACCCGTTTGACTGTGAGGCCACCGAAGCCTTCTTTCATGCAAGTGGACCATGCCTCACCGAAGCGCTGTCATTTCCGGCTGCCAAATCGACAGACGCATCAACGCCGGCACGCCTTAAAAGTTGCTGGAATGACTGGCGCCTTTCAGTGGGAATGGAAGCACTGCCGTCGCCAGCATGCTTCAAACACATTTTCGTTTTTGGATGCAGATCTTTATCGGATTCGCTGCGTTGGACAACCTGACCAGTGCTGCCCATGCGCAAGTGCTGAGTGTACCGGCAGCAAATGGTGGAGTACCAGCTCGCACGACCGGTCGACCGAGGACCCGTTCCACTCTGAGGCCACTGAAGCCTTCTTCCATGCAAGCGGACCATGCCTCACCGAAGCGCTGTCATTTCCGGCTGCCAAATCGAATGACGCATCAACGGCGGCACGCCTTAAAAGTAGCTGGAATGACTGGCGCCTCTTCAGTGGCAATGGAAGCACTGCAGCCGCCAACATGCTTCAAACACATTTTCGTTTTTGGATGCAGATCTTTATCGGATTCGCTGCGTGGGACAACCTGACCGGTGGGTGGGTGGCTAAACTTTATTGATTCACGAGAGAATCATGTGAGGGGGGGGAGAAAGGGAAGCAGGACGACGATGGGCCCTCAGGCCGCTCTAGACGGCCGGGCACATTTGTGCTTCGGCGACCCCTGTGGCCCAGCCCACTGTCCTAAGCTGTAAGTCCGGTTGACCAGTGCTGCCCATGCGCAAGTGCTGACTGTTCCGGCACCAAATGGTGGAGGTACCAGCTCGCCCGACCGGTCGACCGAGGACCCGTTCTGCTGTGAGGCCACCGAAGCCTTCTTTCATGCAAGGAGACCATGCCTCACCGAAGCGCTGTCATTTCCGGCTGCCAAATCGACAGACGCATCAGCGCCGGCACGCCTTAAAAGTAGCTGGAATGACTGGAGCCTCTTCAGTGTGAATGGAAGCACTGCAGCCGCCAACATGCTTCAAACACATTTTCGCTTTTGGATGCAGATCTTTATCGTATTCGCTGCGTGGGACAGCCGGACCGGTGCTGCCCATGCGCAAGTGCTGACTGTTCCGGCAGCAAATGGTGGAGGTACCAGCTCGCCCGACCGGTCGACCGAGGACCCGTTCCACTGTGAAGCCACCGAAGCCATCTTTCATGCAAGTGGACCACGCCTCACCGAAGCGCTGTCACTTCCGGCTGCCAAATCGACAGACGCATCAACGCCGGCACGCCTTAAAAGTATGTGGAATGACTGGCGCCTTTTCAGTGTGAATGGAAGCACTGCAGCCGCCGACATGCTTCAAACACATTTTCGTTTTTGGATGCAAATCTTTATCGGATTCGCTGCGTGGGACAACTTGACCGGTGCTGCCCATGCGCAAGTGCTGAGTGTACCAGCAGCAAATGGTGGATTACCAGCTCACCCGACCGGTCGACCGAGGACCCGTTCCACTGTGAGGCCACCGAAGCCATCTTTCATGCAAGCGGACCATGCCTCACCGAAGCGCTGTCATTTCCGGCAGCCAAATCGACTGACGCATCAGCGCCGGCACGCCTTAAAAGTAGCTGCAATGACTGGAGCCTCTTCTGTGTGAATGGAAGCACTGCAGCCGCCAACATGCTTCAAACACATTTTCGTTTTTGGATGCAGATCTTTATCGGATTCGCTGCATGGGACAACCTGACCGGTGGGTGGGTGGCTAAACTTTATTGATTCACGAGAGAATCATGTGAGGGGGGGGAGAAAGGGAAGCAGGACAACGATGGGCCCTCAGGCCGCTCTAGACGGCCGGGCACATTTGTGCTTCGGCGACACCTGTGGCCCAGCCCACTGTCCTAAGCTGTAAGTCCGGTTGACCAGTGCTGCCCATGCGCAAGTGCTGACTGTTCCGGCACCAAATGGTGGAGGTACCAGCTCGCCCGACCGGTCGACCGAGGACCCGTTCCGCTGTGAGGCCACCGAAGCCTTCTTTCATGCAAGGAGACCATGCCTCACCGAAGCGCTGTCATTTCCGGCTGCCAAATCGACAGACGCATCAGCGCCGGCACGCCTTAAAAGTAGCTGGAATGACTGGAGCCTCTTCAGTGTGAATGGAAGCACTGCAGCCGCCAACATGCTTCAAACACATTTTCGCTTTTGGATGCAGATCTTTATCGTATTCGCTGCGTGGGACAACCGGAACGGTGCTGCCCATGCGCTAGTGCTGACTGTTCCGGCAGCAAATGGTGGAGGTACCAGCTCGCCCGACCGGTCGACCGAGGACCCGTTCCACTGTGAGGCCACCGAAGCCATCTTTCATGCAAGTGGACCACGCCTCACCGAAGCGCTGTCACTTCCGGCTGCCAAATCGACAGACGCATCAACGCCGGCACGCCTTAAAAGTATGTGGAATGAATGGCGCCTTTTCAGTGTGAATGGAAGCACTGCAGCCGCCGACATGCTTCAAACACATTTTCGTTTTTGGATGCAAATCTTTATCGGATTCGCTGCGTGGGACAACTTGACCGGTGCTGCCCATGCGCAAGTGCTGAGTTTACCAGCAGCAAGTGGTGGAGTACCAGCTCGCTCGACCGGTCGACCGAGGATCCGTTCCACTCTGAGGCCACTGAAGCCTTCTTCCATGCAAGCGGACCATGCCTCACTGAAGCGCTGTCATTTCCGGCTGCCAAATCGACAGACGCATCAACGGCGGCACGCCTTAAAAGTAGCTGGAATGACTGGCGCCTCTTCAGTGGGAATGGAAGCACTGCAGCCGCCAAAATGCTTCAAACACATTTTCGTTTTTGGATGCAGATCTTTATCGGATTCGCTGCGTGGGACAACCTGACCGGTGGGTGGGTGGCTAAACTTTATTGATTCACGAGAGAATCATGTGAGGGGGGGAGGGGAGAAAGGGAAGCAGGACGACGATGGGCCCTCAGGCCGCTCTAGACGGCCGGGCACATTTGTGCTTCGGCGACCCCTGTGGCCCAGCCCACTGTCCTAAGCTGTAAGTCCGGTTGACCGGTGCTGCCCATGCGCAAGTGCTGACTGTTCCGGCACCAAATGGTGGAGGTACCAGCTCGCCCGACCGGTTGACCGAGGACCCGTTTGACTGTGAGGCCACCGAAGCCTTCTTTCATGCAAGTGGACCATGCCTCACCGAAGCGCTGTCATTTCCGGCTGCCAAATCGAATGACGCATCAACGGCGGCACGCCTTAAAAGTAGCTGGAATGACTGGCGCCTCTTCAGTGGGAATGGAAGCACTGCAGCCGCCAACATGCTTCAAACACATTTTCGTTTTTGGATGCAGATCTTTATCGGATTCGCTGCGTGGGACAACCTGACCGGTGGGTGGGTGGCTAAACTTTATTGATTCACGAGAGAATCATGTGAAGGGGGGGAGGGGAGAAAGGGAAGCAGGACGACGATGGGCCCTCAGGCCGCTCTAGACGGCCGGGCACATTTGTGCTTCGGCGACCCCTGTGGCCCAGCCCACTGTCCTAAGCTGTAAGTCCGGTTGACCAGTGCTGCCCATGCGCAAGTGCTGACTGTTCCGGCACAAAATGGTGGAGGTACCAGCTCGCCCGACCGGTTGACCGAGGACCCGTTTCACTGTGAGGCCACCGAAGCCTTCTTTCATGCAAGTGGACCATGCCTCACCGAAGCGCTGTCATTTCCGGCTGCCAAATCGACAGACGCATCAGCGCCGGCACGCCTTAAAAGTAGCTGGAATGACTGGAGCCTCTTCAGTCTGAATGGAAGCACTGCAGCCGCCAACATGCTTCAATCACATCTTCGTTTTTGGATGCAGATCTTTATCGGATTCGCTGCGTGGGACAACCTGACCGGTGGGTGGGTGGCTAAACTTTATTGAATCACGAGAGAATCATGTGAGGGAGGAGGGGAGAAGGGGAAGCAGGACGACGATGGGCCCTCAGGCCGCTCTAGACGGCCGGGCACATTTGTGCTTCGGCGACCCCTGTGGCCCAGCCCACTGTCCTAAGCTGTAAGTCCGGTTGACCGGTGCTGCCCATGCGCAAGTGCTGACAGTTCCGGCACCAAATGGTGGAGGTACCAGCTCGCCCGACCGGTTAACCGAGGACCCGTTTGACTGTGAGGCCACCGAAGCCTTCTTTCATGCAAGTGGACCATGCCTCACCGAAGCGCTGTCATTTCCGGCTGCCAAATCGACAGACGCATCAACGCCGGCACGCCTTAAAAGTTGCTGGAATGACTGGCGCCTTTCAGTGGGAATGGAAGCACTGCCGTCGCCAGCATGCTTCAAACACATTTTCGTTTTTGGATGCAGATCTTTATCGGATTCGCTGCGTTGGACAACCTGACCAGTGCTGCCCATGCGCAAGTGCTGAGTGTACCGGCAGCAAATGGTGGAGTACCAGCTCGCACGACCGGTCGACCGAGGACCCGTTCCACTCTGAGGCCACTGAAGCCTTCTTCCATGCAAGCGGACCATGCCTCACCGAAGCGCTGTCATTTCCGGCTGCCAAATCGAATGACGCATCAACGGCGGCACGCCTTAAAAGTAGCTGGAATGACTGGCGCCTCTTCAGTGGCAATGGAAGCACTGCAGCCGCCAACATGCTTCAAACACATTTTCGTTTTTGGATGCAGATCTTTATCGGATTCGCTGCGTGGGACA
This sequence comes from Dermacentor silvarum, assembly GCF_013339745.2. NCBI lineage: Eukaryota > Metazoa > Arthropoda > Arachnida > Ixodida > Ixodidae > Dermacentor > Dermacentor silvarum. The sequence continues at coordinate 181,702,876 of NC_051160.1, read as the reverse complement.
ACCTGACCGGTGGGTGGGTGGCTAAACTTTATTGATTCACGAGAGAATCATGTGAGGGGGGGGAGAAAGGGAAGCAGGACGACGATGGGCCCTCAGGCCGCTCTAGACGGCCGGGCACATTTGTGCTTCGGCGACCCCTGTGGCCCAGCCCACTGTCCTAAGCTGTAAGTCCGGTTGACCAGTGCTGCCCATGCGCAAGTGCTAACTGTTCCGGCACCAAATGGTGGAGGTACCAGCTCGCCCGACCGGTCGACCGAGGACCCGTTCTGCTGTGAGGCCACCGAAGCCTTCTTTCATGCAAGGAGACCATGCCTCACCGAAGCGCTGTCATTTCCGGCTGCCAAATCGACAGACGCATCAGCGCCGGCACGCCTTAAAAGTAGCTGGAATGACTGGAGCCTCTTCAGTGTGAATGGAAGCACTGCAGCCGCCAACATGCTTCAAACACATTTTCGCTTTTGGATGCAGATCTTTATCGTATTCGCTGCGTGGGACAGCCGGACCGGTGCTGCCCATGCGCAAGTGCTGACTGTTCCGGCAGCAAATGGTGGAGGTACCAGCTCGCCCGACCGGTCGACCGAGGACCCGTTCCACTGTGAAGCCACCGAAGCCATCTTTCATGCAAGTGGACCACGCCTCACCGAAGCGCTGTCACTTCCGGCTGCCAAATCGACAGACGCATCAACGCCGGCACGCCTTAAAAGTATGTGGAATGACTGGCGCCTTTTCAGTGTGAATGGAAGCACTGCAGCCGCCGACATGCTTCAAACACATTTTCGTTTTTGGATGCAAATCTTTATCGGATTCGCTGCGTGGGACAACTTGACCGGTGCTGCCCATGCGCAAGTGCTGAGTGTACCAGCAGCAAATGGTGGATTACCAGCTCACCCGACCGGTCGACCGAGGACCCGTTCCACTGTGAGGCCACCGAAGCCATCTTTCATGCAAGCGGACCATGCCTCACCGAAGCGCTGTCATTTCCGGCAGCCAAATCGACTGACGCATCAGCGCCGGCACGCCTTAAAAGTAGCTGCAATGACTGGAGCCTCTTCTGTGTGAATGGAAGCACTGCAGCCGCCAACATGCTTCAAACACATTTTCGTTTTTGGATGCAGATCTTTATCGGATTCGCTGCGTGGGACAACCTGACCGGTGGGTGGGTGGCTAAACTTTATTGATTCACGAGAGAATCATGTGAGGGGGGGAGAAAGGGAAGCAGGACAACGATGGGCCCTCAGGCCGCTCTAGACGGCCGGGCACATTTGTGCTTCGGCGACACCTGTGGCCCAGCCCACTGTCCTAAGCTGTAAGTCCGGTTGACCAGTGCTGCCCATGCGCAAGTGCTGACTGTTCCGGCACCAAATGGTGGAGGTACCAGCTCGCCCGACCGGTCGACCGAGGACCCGTTCCGCTGTGAGGCCACCGAAGCCTTCTTTCATGCAAGGAGACCATGCCTCACCGAAGCGCTGTCATTTCCGGCTGCCAAATCGACAGACGCATCAGCGCCGGCACGCCTTAAAAGTAGCTGGAATGACTGGAGCCTCTTCAGTGTGAATGGAAGCACTGCAGCCGCCAACATGCTTCAAACACATTTTCGCTTTTGGATGCAGATCTTTATCGTATTCGCTGCGTGGGACAACCGGAACGGTGCTGCCCATGCGCTAGTGCTGACTGTTCCGGCAGCAAATGGTGGAGGTACCAGCTCGCCCGACCGGTCGACCGAGGACCCATTCCACTGTGAGGCCACCGAAGCCATCTTTCATGCAAGTGGACCACGCCTCACCGAAGCGCTGTCACTTCCGGCTGCCAAATCGACAGACGCATCAACGCCGGCACGCCTTAAAAGTATGTGGAATGAATGGCGCCTTTTCAGTGTGAATGGAAGCACTGCAGCCGCCGACATGCTTCAAACACATTTTCGTTTTTGGATGCAAATCTTTATCGGATTCGCTGCGTGGGACAACTTGACCGGTGCTGCCCATGCGCAAGTGCTGAGTTTACCAGCAGCAAATGGTGGAGTACCAGCTCGCTCGACCGGTCGACCGAGGATCCGTTCCACTCTGAGGCCACTGAAGCCTTCTTCCATGCAAGCGGACCATGCCTCACTGAAGCGCTGTCATTTCCGGCTGCCAAATCGACAGACGCATCAACGGCGGCACGCCTTAAAAGTAGCTGGAATGACTGGCGCCTCTTCAGTGGGAATGGAAGCACTGCAGCCGCCAAAATGCTTCAAACACATTTTCGTTTTTGGATGCAGATCTTTATCGGATTCGCTGCGTGGGACAACCTGACCGGTGGGTGGGTGGCTAAACTTTATTGATTCACGAGAGAATCATGTGAGGGGGGGAGGGGAGAAAGGGAAGCAGGACGACGATGGGCCCTCAGGCCGCTCTAGACGGCCGGGCACATTTGTGCTTCGGCGACCCCTGTGGCCCAGCCCACTGTCCTAAGCTGTAAGTCCGGTTGACCGGTGCTGCCCATGCGCAAGTGCTGACTGTTCCGGCACCAAATGGTGGAGGTACCAGCTCGCCCGACCGGTTGACCGAGGACCCGTTTGACTGTGAGGCCACCGAAGCCTTCTTTCATGCAAGTGGACCATGCCTCACCGAAGCGCTGTCATTTCCGGCTGCCAAATCGACAGACGCATCAACGCCGGCACGCCTTAAAAGTTGCTGGAATGACTGGCGCCTTTCAGTGGGAATGGAAGCTCTGCCGTCGCCAGCATGCTTCAAACACATTTTCGTTTTTGGATGCAGATCTTTATCGGATTCGCTGCGTGGGACAACCTGACCGGTGCTGCCCATGCGCAAGTGCTGACTGTTCCGGCAGCAAATGGTGGAGGTACCAGCTCGCCCGACCGGTCGACCGAGGACCCGTTCCACTGTGAGGCCACCGAAGCCATCTTTCATGCAAGCGGACCATGCCTCACCGAAGCGCTGTCATTTCCAGCTGGTAAATCGACAGATGCATCAACGCCGGCACGCCTAAAAGTAGGTGAAATTACTGGCGCCTCTTCGGTGGGAATGGAAGCCCTGCAGCCGGCAACATGCTTCAAACACATTTTCGTTTTTGGATGCAGATCTTTATCGGATTCGCTGCGTGGGACAACCTGACCGGTGCTGCCCATGCGCTAGTGCTGACTGTTCCGGCAGCAAATGGTGGAGGTACCAGCTCGCCCGACCGGTCGACCGAGGACCCGTTCCACTGTGAGGCCACCGAAGCCATCTTTCATGCAAGCGGACCATGCCTCGCCGAAGGGCTGTCATTTCCGGCTGGTAAATCGACAGATGCATCAACGCTGGCACGCCTAAAAGTAGCTGAAATGACTGGTGCCTCTTCGGTGGGAATGGAAGCCCTGCAGCCGGCAACATGCTTCAAACACATTTTCGTTTTTGGATGCAGATCTTTATCGGATTCGCTGCGTGGGACAACCTGACCGGTGCTGTCCATGCGCTAGTGCTGACTGTTCCGGCAGCAAATGGTGGAGCTACCAGCTCACCCAACCGGTCGACCGAGGACCCGTTCCACTGTGAGGCCACCGAAGCCATCTTCCATGCAAGCGGACCATGCCTCACCGAAGCGCTGTCATTTCCGGCAGCCAAATCGACTGACGCATCAGCGCCGGCACGCCTTAAAAGTAGCTGCAATGACTGGAGCCTCTTCTGTGTGAATGGAAGCACTGCAGCCGCCAACATGCTTCAAACACATTTTCGCTTTTGGATGCAGATCTTTATCGGATTCGCTGCGTGGGACAACCTGACCGGTGCTGCCCATGCGCTAGTGCTGACTGTTCCGGCAGCAAAGGGTGGAGGTACCAGTTCGCCCGACCGGTCGACCGAGGACCCGTTCCACTGTGAGGCCACCGAAGCCATCTTTCATGCAAGCGGACCATGCCTCACCGAAGCGCTGTCACTTCCGGCTGCCAAATCGACAGACGCATCAACGCCGGCATGCCTTAAAAGTAGGTGGAATGACTGGCGCCTTTTCAGTGTGAATGGAAGCACTGCAGCCGCCGACATGCTTCAAACACATTTTCGTTTTTGGATGCAGATCTTTATCGGATTCGCTGCGTGGGACAACCTGACCGGTGCTGCCCATGCGCAAGTGCTGACTGTTCCGGCAGCAAATGGTGGAGGTACCAGCTCGCCCGACCGGTCGACCGAGGACCCGTTCCACTCTGAGGCCACCGAAGCCTTCTTCCATGCAAGCGGACCATGCCTCACCGAAGCGCTGTCATTTCCGGCTGCCAAATCGACAGACGCATCAGCGCCGGCACGCCTTAAAAGTAGGTGGAATGACTGGCGCCTTTTCAGTGTGAATGGAAGCACTGCAGCCGCCGACATGCTTCAAACACATTTTCGTTTTTGGATGCAAATCTTTATCGGATTCGCTGCGTGGGACAACCTGACCGGTGCTGCCCATGCGCTAGTGCTGACTGTTCCGGCAGCAAATGGTGGAGCTACCAGCTCGCCCGACCGGTCGACCGAGGACCCGTTCCACTGTGAGGCCACCGAAGCCATCTTTCATGCAAGCGGACCATGCCTCACCGAAGCGCTGTCATTTCCGGCTGCCAAATCGACAGACGCATCAACGCCGGCACGCCTTAAAGGTAGCTGGAATGACTGGCGCCCCTTCAGTGGGAATGGAAGCACTGCAGCCGCCAACATGCTTCAAACACATTTTCGTTTTTGGATGAAGATCTTGATCGGATTCGCTGCGTGGGACAACCTGACCGGTGCGGCCATGCGCAAGTGCTGACTGTTCAGGCAGCAAATGGTGGAGGTACGAGCTCGCCCGACCGGTCGACCGAAGACCCGTTCCACTGTGAGGCCACCGAAGCCTTTTTCATGCAAGTGGACCATGCCTCACCGAAGCGCTGTCATTTCCGTCTGCCAAATCGACTGACGCATCAGCGCCGGCACGCATTTAAAAGTAGCTGCAATGACTGGAGCCTCTTCAGTGTGAATGGAAGCACTGCAGATGCCAACATGCTTCAAACACATTTTCGCTTTTGGATGCAGATCTTTATCGGATTCGCTGCGTGGGACAACCTGACCGGTGCTGCCCATGCGCTAGTGCTGACTGTTCCGATAGCAAATGGTGGAGGTACCAGCTCGCCCGACCGGTCGACCGAGGACCCGTTCCACTGTGAGGCCACCGAAGCCTTCGTTCATGCAAGCAGACCATGCCTCACCGAAGCGCTGTCATTTCCGGCTGCCAAATCGACAGACGCTTCAGCGCCGGCACGCCTTAAAAGTAGGTGGAATGACTGGCGCCTTTTCAGTGTGAATGGAAGCACTGCAGCCGCCGACATGCTTCAAACACATTTTCGTTTTTGGATGCAAATCTTTATCGGATTCGCGGCGTGGGACAACCTGACCGGTGCTGCCCATGCGCAAGTGCTGACTGTTCCGGCAGCAAATGGTGGAGGTACCAGCTCGCCCGACCGGTCGACCGAGGACCCGTTCCACTCTGAGGCCACCGAAGCCTTCTTCCATGCAAGCGGACCATGCCTCACCGAAGCGCTGTCATATCCGGCTGCCAAATCGACAGACGCATCAACGGCGGCACGCCTTAAAAGTAGCTGGAATGACTGGCGCATCTTCAGTGGGAATGGAAGCACTGCAGCCGCCAACATGCTTCCAACACATTTTCGTTTTTGGATGCAGATCTTTATCGGATTCGCTGCGTGGGACAACCTGACCGGTGGGTGGGTGGCTAAACTTTATTGATTCACGAGAGAATCATGTGAGGGGGGGGAGAAAGGGAAGCAGGACGACGATGGGCCCTCAGGCCGCTCTAGACGGCCGGGCACATTTGTGCTTCGGCGACCCCTGTGGCCCAGCCCACTGTCCTAAGCTGTAAGTCCGGTTGACCAGTGCTGCCCATGTGCAAGTGCTGACTGTTCCGGCACCAAATGGTGGAGGTACCAGCTCGCCCGACGGGTCGACCGAGGACCCGTTCCGCTGTGAGGCCACCGAAGCCTTCTTTCATGCAAGGAGACCATGCCTCACCGAAGCGCTGTCATTTCCGGCTGCCAAATCGACAGACGCATCAGCGCCGGCACGCCTTAAAAGTAGCTGGAATGACTGGAGCCTCTTCAGTGTGAATGGAAGCACTGCAGCCGCCAACATGCTTCAAACACATTTTCGCTTTTGGATGCAGATCTTTATCGTATTCGCTGCGTGGGACAACCGGACCGGTGCTGCCCATGCGCTAGTGCTGACTGTTCCGGCAGCAAATGGTGGAGGTACCAGCTCGCCCGACTGGTCGACCGAGGACCCGTTCCACTGTGAGGCCACCGAAGCCATCTTTCATGCAAGTGGACCACGCCTCACCGAAGCGCTGTCACTTCCGGCTGCCAAATCGACAGACGCATCAACGCCGGCACGCCTTAAAAGTATGTGGAATGACTGGCGCCTTTTCAGTGTGAATGGAAGCACTGCAGCCGCCGACATGCTTCAAACACATTTTCGTTTTTGGAAGCAAATCTTTATCGGATTCGCTGCGTGGGACAACTTGACCGGTGCTGCCCATGCGCAAGTGCTGAGTGTACCAGCAGCAAATGGTGCAGTACCAGCTCGCCCGACCGGTCGACCGAGGATCCGTTCCACTCTGAGGCCACTGAAGCCTTCTTCCATGCAAGCGGACCATGCCTCACCGAAGCGCTGTCATTTCCGGCTGCCAAATCGACAGACGCATCAACGGCGGCACGCCTTAAAAGTAGCTGGAATGACTGGCGCCTCTTCAGTGGGAATGGAAGCACTGCAGCCGCCAACATGCTTCAGACACATTTTCGTTTTTGGATGCAGATCTTTATCGGATTCGCTGCGTGGGACAACCTGACCGGTGGGTGGGTGGCTAAACTTTATTGATTCACGAGAGAATCATGTGAGGGGGGAGGGGAGAAAGGGAAGCAGGACGACGATGGGCCCTCAGGCCGCTCTAGACGGCCGGGCACATTTGTGCTTCGGCGACCCCTGTGGCCCAGCACACTGTCCAAAGCTGTAAGTCCGGTTGACCGGTGCTGCCCATGCGCAAGTGCTGACTGTTCCGGCACCAAATGGTGCAGGTACCAGCTCGCCCGACCGGTTGACCGAGGACCCGTTTGACTGTGAGGCCACCGAAGCCTTCTTTCATGCAAGTGGACCATGCCTCACCGAAGCGCTGTCATTTCCGGCTGCCAAATCGACAGACGCATCAACGCCGGCACGCCTTAAATGTTGCTGGAATGACTGGCGCCTTTCAGTGGGAATGGAAGCACTGCCGTCGCCAGCATGCTTCAAACACATTTTCGTTTTTGGATGCAGATCTTTATCGGATTGGCTGCGTGGGACAACCTGACCGGTGCTGCCCATGCGCAAGTGCTGACTGTTCCGGCAGCAAATGGTGGTAGTACCAGCTCGCCCGACCGGTCGACCGAGGACCCGTTCCACTGTGAGGCCACCGAAGCCATCTTTCATGCAAGCGGACCATGCCTCACCTGAGCGCTGTCATTTCCGGCTGGTAAATCGACAGATGCATCAACGCCGGCACGCCTAAAAGTAGCTGAAATGACTGGCGCCTCTTCGGTGGGAATGGAAGCCCTGCAGCCGGCAACATGCTTCAAACACATTTTCGTTTTTGGATGCATATCTTTATCGGATTCGCTGCGTGGGACAACCTGACCGGTGCTGCCCATGCGCTAGTGCTGACTGTTCCGGCAGCAAATGGTGGAGGTACCAGCTCGCCCGACCGGTCGACCGAGGACCCGTTCCACTGTGAGGCCACCGAAGCCATCTTTCATGCAAGCGGACCATGCCTCGCCGAAGGGCTGTCATTTCCGGCTGGTAAATCGACAGATGCATCAACGCTGGCACGCCTAAAAGTAGCTGAAATGACTGGTGCCTCTTCGGTGGGAATGGAAGCCCTGCAGCCGGCAACATGCTTCAAACACATTTTCGTTTTTGGATGCAGATCTTTATCGGATTCGCTGCGTGGGACAACCTGACCGGTGCTGCCCATGCGCTAGTGCTGACTGTTCCGGCAGCAAATGGTGGAGCTACCAGCTCACCCGACCGGTCGACTGAGGACCCGTTCCACTGTGAGGCCACCGAAGCCATCTTTCATTCAAGCGGACCATGCCTCACCGAAGCGCTGTCATTTCCGGCAGCCAAATCGACTGACGCATCAGCGCCGGCACGCCTTAAAAGTAGCTGCAGTGACTGTAGCCTCTTCTGTGTGAATGGAAGCACTGCAGCCGCCAACATGCTTCAAACACATTTTCGTTTTTGGATGCAGATCTTTATCGGATTCGCTGCGGGGGACAACCTGACCGGTGCTGCCCATGCGCAAGTGCTGACTGTTCCGGCAGCAAATGGTGGAGGTACCAGCTCGCCCGACCGGTCGACCGAGGACCCGTTCCACTCTGAGGCCACCGAAGCCTTCTTCCATGCAAGCGGACCATGCCTCACCGAAGCGCTGTCATTTCCGGCTGCCAAATCGAATGACGCATCAACGGCGGCACGCCTTAAAAGTAGCTGGAATGACTGGCGCCTCTTCAGTGGGAATGGAAGCACTGCAGCCGCCAACATGCTTCAAACACATTTTCGTTTTTGGATGCAGATCTTTATCGGATTCGCTGCGTGGGACAACCTGACCGGTGGGTGGGCGGCTAAACTTTATTGATTCACGAGAGAATCATGTGAAGGGGGGGAGGGGAGAAAGGTAAGCAGGACGACGATGGGCCCTCAGGCCGCTCTAGACGGCCGGGCACATTTGTGCTTCGGCGACCCCTGTGGCCCAGCCCACTGTCCTAAGCTGTAAGTCCGGTTGACAAGTGCTGCCCATGCGCAAGTGCTGACTGTTCCGGCACCAAATGGTGGAGGTACCAGCTCGCCCGACCGGTTGACCGAGGACCCGTTTCACTGTGAGGCCACCGAAGCCTTCTTTCATGCAAGTGGACCATGACTCACCGAAGCGCTGTCATTTCCGGCTGCCAAATCGACAGACGCATCAGCGCCGGCACGCCTTAAAAGTAGGTGGAATGACTGGCGCCTTTTCAGTGTGAATGGAAGCACTGCAGCCGCCAACATGCTTCAAACACATTTTCGCTTTTGGATGCAGATCTTTATCGTATTCGCTGCGTGGGACAACCTGACCGGTGCTGCCCATGCGCTAGTGCTGACTGTTCCGGCAGCAAAGGGTGGAGGTACCAGTTCGCCCGACCGGTCGACCGAGGACCCGTTCCACTGTGAGGCCACCGAAGCCATCTTTCATGCAAGTGGACCACGCCTCACCGAAGCGCTGTCACTTCCGGCGGCCAAATCGACAGACGCATCAACGCCGGCACGCCTTAAAAGTATGTGGAATGACTGGCGCCTTTTCAGTGTGAATGGAAGCACTGCAGCCGCCGACATGCTTCAAACACATTTTCGTTTTTGGATGCAAATCTTTATCGGATTCGCTGCGTGGGACAACTTGACCGGTGCTGCCCATGCGCAAGTGCTGAGTGTACCGGCAGCAAATGGTGGAGTACCAGCTCGCCCGACCGGTCGACCGAGGACCCGTTCCACTCTGAGGCCACTGAAGCCTTCTTCCATGCAAGCGGACCATGCCTCACCGAAGCGCTGTCATTTCCGGCTGCCAAATCGACAGACGCATCAACGGCGGCACGCCTTAAAAGTAGCTGGAATGACTGGCGCCTCTTCAGTGGGAATGGAAGCACTGCAGCCGCCAACATGCTTCAAACACATTTTCGTTTTTGGATGCAGATCTTTATCGGATTCGCTGCGTGGGACAACCTGACCGGTGCTGCCATGCGCAAGTGCTGACTGTTCCGGCAGCAAATGGTGGAGGTACGAGCTCGCCCGACCAGTCGACCGAAGACCCGTTCCACTGTGAGGCCACCGAAGCCTTCTTTCATGCAAGCGGACCATGCCTCACCGAAGCGCTGTCATTTCCGGCTGCCAAATCGACTGACGCATCAGCGCCGGCACGCCTTAAAAGTAGGTGGAATGACTGGCGCCTTTTCAGTGTGAATGGAAGCACTGCAGCCGCCGACATGCTTCAAACACATTTTCGTTTTTGGATGCAGATCTTTATCGGATTCGCTGCGTGGGACAACCTGACCGGTGCTGCCCATGCGCAAGTGCTGACTGTTCCGGCAGCAAATGGTGGAGGTACTAGCTCGCCCGACCGGTCGACCGAGGACCCGTTCCACTCTGAGGCCACCGAAGCCTTCTTTCATGCAAGTGGACCATGCCTCACCGAAGCGCTGTCATTTCCGGCTGCCAAATCGACAGACGCATCAGCGCCGGCACGCCTTAAAAGTAGCTGGAATGACTGGAACCTCTTCAGTCTGAATGGAAGCACTGCAGCCGCCAACATGCTTCAAACACATTTTCGCTTTTGGATGCAGATCTTTATCGGATTCGCTGCGTGGGACAACCTGACCGGTGCTGCCCATGCGCTAGTGCTGACTGTTCCGGCAGCAAATGGTGGAGGTACCAGCTCGCCCGACCGGTCGACCGAGGACCCGTTCCGCTGTGAGGCCTTTCATGCAAGCAGACCATGCCTCACCGAAGCGCTGTCATTTCCGGCTGCCAAATCGACAGACGCATCAACGCCGGCACGCCTTAAAAGTATGTGGAATGACTGGCGCCTTTTCAGTGTGAATGGAAGCACTGCAGCCGCCGACATGCTTCAAACACATTTTCGTTTTTGGATGCAAATCTTTATCGGATTCGCTGCGTGGGACAACTTGACCGGTGCTGCCCATGCGCAAGTGCTGAGTGTACCGGCAGCAAATGGTGGAGTACCAGCTCGCCCGACCGGTCGACCGAGGACCCGTTCCACTCTGAGGCCACTGAAGCCTTCTTCCATGCAAGCGGACCATGCCTCACCGAAGCGCTGTCATTTCCGGCTGCCAAATCGACAGACGCATCAACGGCGGCACGCCTTAAAAGTAGCTGGAATGACTGGCGCCTCTTCAGTGGGAATGGAAGCACTGCAGCCGCCAACATGCTTCAAACACATTTTCGTTTTTGGATGCAGATCTTTATCGGATTCGCTGCGTGGGACAACCTGACCGGTGGGTGGGTGGCTAAACTTTATTGATTCACGAGAGAATCATGTGAGGGGGGAGGGGAGAAAGGGAAGCAGGACGACGATGGGCCCTCAGGCCGCTCTAGACGGCCGGGCACATTTGTGCTTCGGCGACCCCTGTGGCCCAGCCCACTGTCCTAAGCTGTAAGTCCGGTTGACCGGTGCTGCCCATGCGCAAGTGCTGACTGTTCCGGCACCAAATGGTGGAGGTACCAGCTCGCCCGACCGGTTGACCGAGGACCCGTTTGACTGTGAGGCCACCGAAGCCTTCTTTCATGCAAGTGGACCATGCCTCACCGAAGCGCTGTCATTTCCGGCTGCCAAATCGACAGACGCATCAACGCCGGCACGCCTTAAAAGTTGCTGGAATGACTGGCGCCTTTCAGTGGTAATGGAAGCACTGCCGTCGCCAGCATGCTTCAAACACATTTTCGTTTTTGGATGCAGATCTTTATCGGATTCGCTGCGTTGGACAACCTGACCGGTGCTGCCCATGCACAAGTGCTGACTGTTCCGGCAGCAAATGGCGGAGGTACCAGCTCGCCCGACCGGTCGACCGAGGACCCGTTCCACTGTGAGGCCTCCGAAGCCATCTTTCATGCAAGCGGACCATGCCTCACCGAAGCGCTGTCATGTCGGGCTGGTAAATCGACAGATGCATCAACGCCGGCACGCCTAAAAGTAGCTGAAATGACTGGCGCCTCTTCGGTGGGAATGGAAGCCCTGCAGCCGGCAACATGCTTCAAACACATTTTCGTTTTTGGATGCAGATCTTTATCGGATTCGCTGCGTGGGACAACCTGACCGGTGCTGCCCATGCGCTAGTGCTGACTGTTCCGGCAGCAAATGGTGGAGGTACCAGCTCGCCCGACCGGTCAACCGAGGACCCGTTCCACTGTGAGGCCACCGAAGCCATCTTTCATGCAAGCGGACCATGTCTCACCGAAGCGCTGTCATTTCCGGCTGCCAAATCGACAGACGCATCAACGCCGGCACGCCTTAAAGGTAGCTGGAATGACTGGCGCCCCTTCAGTGGGAATGGAAGCACTGCAGCCGCCAACATGCTTCAAACACATTTTCGTTTTTGGATGAAGATCTTTATCGGATTCGCTGCGTGGGACAACCTGACCGGTGCTGCCATGCGCAAGTGCTGACTGTTCCGGCAGCAAATGGTGGAGGTACGAGCTCGCCCGACCAGTCGACCGAAGACCCGTTCCACTGTGAGGCCACCGAAGCCTTCTTTCATGCAAGCGGACCATGCCTCACCGAAGCGCTGTCATTTCCGGCTGCCAAATCGACTGACGCATCAGCGCCGGCACGCCTTAAAAGTAGCTGCAATGACTGGAGCCTCTTCTGTGTGAATGGAAGCACTGCAGCCGCCAACATGCTTCAAACACATTTTCGCTTTTGGATGCAGATCTTTATCGGATTCGCTGCGTGGGACAACCTGACCGGTGCTGCCCATGCGCTAGTGCTGACTGTTCCGGCAGCAAAGGGTGGAGGTACTAGAGCACTGCACGGGCCGATTTTTGCGGCCCGGGCCCGGCCCGGGCCCGTTTTTACATTGGGCGGCCCGCCCGAGCCCGATCAAAACTTTTATGGCGAGACCCGGGCCCGGCCCGGGCCCGAAAATAATCTACGTTACCCGCCCGGCCCGGCCCGTCACCCCTTTACCTTAAGCCCGAGCCCGGCCCGAGCCCGACTAGAAACCGGCCCGAACCCAGCCCGAGACCGAAAAATATATGTTTTTCAGAGTTGAGAAGCCCGAGAATAACTCGCAGAAAGCCCGAGCCCGGCACGGGCCCGCGTCAAAAAACCCGAGCCCGGCCCGGGCCCGGGTCAAAATGCACACGCTGTGCCCGAGCCCGGCCCGGGCCCGTGAAAAAACTCCTCTACCCGGCCCGGCCCGGGCTTTCGGGTAAGCCCGAGCCCGTGCAGTGCTCTAGGAGGTACCAGTTCGCCCGACCGGTCGACCGAGGACCCGTTCCACAGTGAGGCCACCGAAGCCATCTTTCATGCAAGCGGACCATGCCTCACCGAAGCGCTGTCACTTCCGGTTGCCAAATCGACAGACGCATCAACGCCGGCACGCCTTAAAAGTAGGTGGAATGACTGGCGCCTTTTCAGTGTGAATGGAAGCACTGCAGCCGCCGACATGCTTCAAAAACATTTTCGTTTTTGGATGCAGATCTTTATCGGATTCGCTGCGTGGGACAACCTGACCGGTGCTGCCCATGCGCAAGTGCTGACTGTTCCGGCAGCAAATGGTGGAGGTACCAGCTCGCCCGACCGGTCGACCGAGGACCCGTTCCACTCTGAGGCCACCGAAGCCTTCTTCCATGCAAGCGGACCATGCCTCACCGAAGCGCTGTCATTTCCGGCTGCCAAATCGAATGACGCATCAACGGCGGCACGCCTTAAAAGTAGCTGGAATGACTGGCGCCTCTTCAGTGGGAATGGAAGCACTGCAGCCGCCAACATGCTTCAAACACATTTTCGTTTTTGGATGCAGATCTTTATCGGATTCGCTGCGTGGGACAACCTGACCGGTGGGTGGGAGGCTAAACTTTATTGATTCACTTGAGAATCATGTGAGGGGGGGAGGGGAGAAAGGGAAGCAGGACGACGATGGGCCCTCAGGCCGCTCTAGACGGCCGGGCACATTTGTGCTTCGGCGACCCCTGTGGCCCAGCCCACTGTCCTAAGCTGTAAGTCCGGTTTACCGGTGCTGCCCATGCGCAAGTGCTGACTGTTCCGGCACCAAATGGTGGAGGTACCAGTTTGCCCGACCGGTTGACCGAGGACCCGTTTCACTGTGAGGCCACCGAAGCCTTCTTTCATGCAAGTGGACCATGCCTCACCGAAGCGCTGTCATTTCCGGCTGCCAAATCGACTGACGCATCAGCGCCGGCACGCCTTAAAAGTAGCTGCAATGACTGGAGCCTCTTCAGTGTGAATGGAAGGACTGCAGCCGCCGACATGCTTCAAACACATTTTCGTTTTTGGATGCAAATCTTTATCGGATTCGCTGCGTGGGACAACCTGACCGGAGCTGCCCATGCGCAAGTGCTGACTGTGCCGGCACCAAATGGTGGAGGTACCAGCTCGCCCGACCGGTTGACCGAGGACCCGTTTGACTGTGAGGCCACCGAAGCCTTCTTTCATGCAAGTGGACCGTGCCTCACCGAAGCGCTGTCATTTCCGGCTGCCAAATCGACAGACGCATCAACGCCGGCACGCCCTAAAAGTAGCTGGAATGACTGGCGCCTTTCAGTGGGAATGGAAGCACTGCCGTCGCCAGCATGCTTCAAACACATTTTCGTTTTTGGATGCAGATCTTTATCGGATTCGCTGCGTGGGACAATCTGACCGGTGCTGCCCATGCGCTAGTGCTGACTGTTCCGGCAGCAAATGGTGGAGGGACCAGCTCGCCCGACCGGTCGACCGAGGACCCGTTGCACTGTGAGGCCACCGAAGCCATCTTTCATGCAAGCGGATCATGCCTCGCCGAAGCACTGTCATTTCCGGCTGGTAAATCGACAGATGCATCAACGCCGGCACGCCTAAAAGTAGCTGAAATGATGGGCGCCTCTTCAGTGGGAATGGAAGCCCTGCAGCCGGCAATATGCTTCAAACACATTTTCGTTTTTGGATGCAGATCTTTATCGGATTCGCTGTGTGGGACAACCTGACCAGTGCTGCCCATGCGCTAGTGCTGACTGTTCCGGCAGCAAATGGTGGAGCTACCAGCTCGCCCGACCGGTCGACCGAGGACCCGTTCCACTGTGAGGCCACCGAAGCCATCTTTCATGCAAGCGGACCATGCCTCACCGAAGCGCTGTCATTTCCGGCTGCCAAATCGACAGACGCATCAACGCCGGCACGCCTTAAAGGTAGCTGGAATGACTGGCGCCCCTTCAGTGGGAATGGAAGCACTGCAGCCGCCAACATGCTTCAAACACATTTTCGTTTTTGGATGAAGATCTTTATCGGATTCGCTGCGTGGGACAACCTGACCGGTGCTGCCATGCGCAAGTGCTGACTGTTCCGGCAGCAAATGGTGGAGGTACGAGCTCGCCCGACCGGTCGACCGAAGACCCGTTCCACTGTGAGGCCACCGAAGCCTTCTTTCATGCAAGCGGACCATGCCTCACCGAAGCGCTGTCATTTCCGGCTGCCAAATCGACAGACGCATCAGCGCCGGCACGCCTTAAAAGTAGCTGCAATGACTGGAGCCTCTTCAGTGTGAATGGAAGGACTGCAGCCGCCGACATGCTTCAAACACATTTTCGCTTTTGGATGCAGATCTTTATCGGATTCGCTGCGTGGGACAACCTGACCGGTGCTGCCCATGCGCTAGTGCTGACTGTTCCGGCAGCAAATGGTGGAGGTACCAGCTCGCCCGACTGGTTGACCGAGGACCCGTTTCACTGTGAGGCCACCGAAGCCTTCTTTCATGCAAGTGGACCATGCCTCACCGAAGCGCTGTCACTTCCGGCTGCCAAATCGACAGACGCATCAACGCCGGCACGCCCTAAAAGTAGCTGGAATGACTGGCGCGTTTCAGTGGGAATGGAAGCACTGCCGTCGCCAGCATGCTTCAAACACATTTTCGTTTTTGGATGCAGATCTTTATCGGATTCGCTGCGTGGGACAATCTGACCGGTGCTGCCCATGCGCTAGTGCTGACTGTTCCGGCAGCAAATGGTGGAGGGACCAGCTCGCCCGACCGGTCGACCGAGGACCCGTTGCACTGTGAGGCCACCGAAGCCATCTTTCATGCAAGCGGATCATGCCTCGCCGAAGCACTGTCATTTCCGGCTGGTAAATCGACAGATGCATCAACGCCGGCACGCCTAAAAGTAGCTGAAATGACGGGCGCCTCTTCGGTGGGAATGGAAGCCCTGCAGCCGGCAATATGCTTCAAACACATTTTCGTTTTTGGATGCAGATCTTTATCGGATTCGCTGCGTGGGACAACCTGACCAGTGCTGCCCATGCGCTAGTGCTGACTGTTCCGGCAGCAAATGGTGGAGCTACCAGCTCGCCCGACCGGTCGACCGAGGACCCGTTCCACTGTGAGGCCACCGAAGCCATCTTTCATGCAAGCGGACCATGCCTCACCGAAGCGCTGTCATTTCCGGCTGCCAAATCGACAGACGCATCAACGCCGGCACGCCTTAAAGGTAGCTGGAATGACTGGCGCCCCTTCAGTGGGAATGGAAGCACTGCAGCCGCCAACATGCTTCAAACACATTTTCGTTTTTGGATGAAGATCTTTATCGGATTCGCTGCGTGGGACAACCTGACCGGTGCTGCCATGCGCAAGTGCTGACTGTTCCGGCAGCAAATGGTGGAGGTACGAGCTCGCCCGACCGGTCGACCGAAGACCCGTTCCACTGTGAGGCCACCGAAGCCTTCTTTCATGCAAGCGGACCATGCCTCACCGAAGCGCTGTCATTTCCGGCTGCCAAATCGACTGACGCATCAGCGCCGGCACGCCTTAAAAGTAGCTGCAATGACTGGAGCCTCTTAAGTGTGAATGGAAGCACTGCAGCCGCCAACATGCTTCAAACACATTTTCGCTTTTGGATGCAGATCTTTATCGGATTCGCTGCGTGGGACAATCTGACCGGTGCGGCCCATGCGCTAGTGCTGACTGTTCCGGCAGCAAATGGTGGAGGGACCAGCTCGCCCGACCGGTCGACCGAGGACCCGTTGCACTGTGAGGCCACCGAAGCCATCTTTCATGCAAGCGGATCATGCCTCGCCGAAGCACTGTCATTTCCGGCTGGTAAATCGACAGATGCATCAACGCCGGCACGCCTAAAAGTAGCTGAAATGACGGGCGCCTCTTCGGTGGGAATGGAAGCCCTGCAGCCGGCAATATGCTTCAAACACATTTTCGTTTTTGGATGCAGATCTTTATCGGATTCGCTGCGTGGGACAACCTGACCAGTGCTGCCCATGCGCTAGTGCTGACTGTTCCGGCAGCAAATGGTGGAGCTACCAGCTCGCCCGACTGGTTGACCGAGGACCCGTTTCACTGTGAGGCCACCGAAGCCTTCTTTCATGCAAGTGGACCATGCCTCACCGAAGCGCTGTCATTTCCGGCTGCCAAATCGACAGACGCATCAACGCCGGCACGCCTTAAAAGTTGCTGGAATGACTGGCGCCTTTCAGTGGTAATGGAAGCACTGCCGTCGCCAGCATGCTTCAAACACATTTTCGTTTTTGGATGCAGATCTTTATCGGATTCGCTGCGTTGGACAACCTGACCGGTGCTGCCCATGCGCTAGTGCTGACTGTTCCGGCAGCAAATGGTGGAGGTACCAGCTCGCCCGACCGGTCGACCGAGGACCCGTTCCACTGTGAGGCCACCGAAGCCATCTTTCATGCAAGTGGACCACGCCTCACCGAAGCGCTGTCACTTCCGGCGGCCAAATCGACAGACGCATCAACGCCGGCACGCCTTAAAAGTATGTGGAATGACTGGCGCCTTTTCAGTGTGAATGGAAGCACTGCAGCCGCCGACATGCTTCAAACACATTTTCGTTTTTGGATGCAAATCTTTATCGGATTCGCTGCGTGGGACAACTTGACCGGTGCTGCCCATGCGCAAGTGCTGAGTGTACCGGCAGCAAATGGTGGAGTACCAGCTCGCCCGACCGGTCGACCGAGGACCCGTTCCACTCTGAGGCCACTGAAGCCTTCTTCCATGCAAGCGGACCATGCCTCACCGAAGCGCTGTCATTTCCGGCTGCCAAATCGACAGACGCATCAACGGCGGCACGCCTTAAAAGTAGCTGGAATGACTGGCGCCTCTTCAGTGGGAATGGAAGCACTGCAGCCGCCAACATGCTTCAAACACATTTTCGTTTTTGGATGCAGATCTTTATTGGATTCGCTGCGTGGGACAACCTGACCGGTGGGTGGGTGGCTAAACTTTATTGATTCACGAGAGAATCATGTGAGGGGGGAGGGGAGAAAGGGAAGCAGGACGACGATGGGCCCTCAGGCCGCTCTAGACGGCCGGGCACATTTGTGCTTCGGCGACCCCTGTGGCCCAGCCCACTGTCCTAAGCTGTAAGTCCGGTTGACCAGTGCTGCCCATGCGCAAGTGCTGACTGTTCCGGCACAAAATGGTGGAGGTACCAGCTCGCCCGACCGGTCGACCGAGGACCCGTTCCACTGTGAGGCCACCGAAGCCATCTTTCATTCAAGCGGACCATGCCTCACCGAAGCGCTGTCATTTCCGGCAGCCAAATCGACTGACGCATCAGCGCCGGCACGCCCTAAAAGTAGCTGCAGTGACTGTAGCCTCTTCTGTGTGAATGGAAGCACTGCAGCCGCCAACATGCTTCAAACACATTTTCGTTTTTGGATGCAGATCTTTATCGGATTCGCTGCGGGGGACAACCTGACCGGTGCTGCCCATGCGCAAGTGCTGACTGTTCCGGCAGCAAATGGTGGAGGTACCAGCTCGCCCGACCGGTCGACCGAGGACCCGTTCCACTCTGAGGCCACCGAAGCCTTCTTCCATGCAAGCGGACCATGCCTCACCGAAGCGCTGTCATTTCCGGCTGCCAAATCGAATGACGCATCAACGGCGGCACGCCTTAAAAGTAGCTGGAATGACTGGCGCCTCTTCAGTGGGAATGGAAGCACTGCAGCCGCCAACATGCTTCAAACACATTTTCGTTTTTGGATGCAGATCTTTATCGGATTCGCTGCGTGGGACAACCTGACCGGTGGGTGGGCGGCTAAACTTTATTGATTCACGAGAGAATCATGTGAAGGGGGGGAGGGGAGAAAGGTAAGCAGGACGACGATGGGCCCTCAGGCCGCTCTAGACGGCCGGGCACATTTGTGCTTCGGCGACCCCTGTGGCCCAGCCCACTGTCCTAAGCTGTAAGTCCGGTTGACAAGTGCTGCCCATGCGCAAGTGCTGACTGTTCCGGCACCAAATGGTGGAGGTACCAGCTCGCCCGACCGGTTGACCGAGGACCCGTTTCACTGTGAGGCCACCGAAGCCTTCTTTCATGCAAGTGGACCATGACTCACCGAAGCGCTGTCATTTCCGGCTGCCAAATCGACAGACGCATCAGCGCCGGCACGCCTTAAAAGTAGGTGGAATGACTGGCGCCTTTTCAATGTGAATGAAAGCACTGCAGCCGCCAACATGCTTCAAACACATTTTCGCTTTTGGATGCAGATCTTTATCGTATTCGCTGCGTGGGACAACCTGACCGGTGCTGCCCATGCGCTAGTGCTGACTGTTCCGGCAGCAAAGGGTGGAGGTACCAGTTCGCCCGACCGGTCGACCGAGGACCCGTTCCACTGTGAGGCCACCGAAGCCATCTTTCATGCAAGTGGACCACGCCTCACCGAAGCGCTGTCACTTCCGGCGGCCAAATCGACAGACGCATCAACGCCGGCACGCCTTAAAAGTATGTGGAATGACTGGCGCCTTTTCAGTGTGAATGGAAGCACTGCAGCCGCCGACATGCTTCAAACACATTTTCGTTTTTGGATGCAAATCTTTATCGGATTCGCTGCGTGGGACAACTTGACCGGTGCTGCCCATGCGCAAGTGCTGAGTGTACCGGCAGCAAATGGTGGAGTACCAGCTCGCCCGACCGGTCGACCGAGGACCCGTTCCACTCTGAGGCCACTGAAGCCTTCTTCCATGCAAGCGGACCATGCCTCACCGAAGCGCTGTCATTTCCGGCTGCCAAATCGACAGACGCATCAACGGCGGCACGCCTTAAAAGTAGCTGGAATGACTGGCGCCTCTTCAGTGGGAATGGAAGCACTGCAGCCGCCAACATGCTTCAAACACATTTTCGTTTTTGGATGCAGATCTTTATCGGATTCGCTGCGTGGGACAACCTGACCGGTGCTGCCATGCGCAAGTGCTGACTGTTCCGGCAGCAAATGGTGGAGGTACGAGCTCGCCCGACCAGTCGACCGAAGACCCGTTCCACTGTGAGGCCACCGAAGCCTTCTTTCATGCAAGCGGACCATGCCTCACCGAAGCGCTGTCATTTCCGGCTGCCAAATCGACTGACGCATCAGCGCCGGCACGCCTTAAAAGTAGGTGGAATGACTGGCGCCTTTTCAGTGTGAATGGAAGCACTGCAGCCGCCGACATGCTTCAAACACATTTTCGTTTTTGGATGCAGATCTTTATCGGATTCGCTGCGTGGGACAACCTGACCGGTGCTGCCCATGCGCAAGTGCTGACTGTTCCGGCAGCAAATGGTGGAGGTACTAGCTCGCCCGACCGGTCGACCGAGGACCCGTTCCACTCTGAGGCCACCGAAGCCTTCTTTCATGCAAGTGGACCATGCCTCACCGAAGCGCTGTCATTTCCGGCTGCCAAATCGACAGACGCATCAGCGCCGGCACGCCTTAAAAGTAGCTGGAATGACTGGAACCTCTTCAGTCTGAATGGAAGCACTGCAGCCGCCAACATGCTTCAAACACATTTTCGCTTTTGGATGCAGATCTTTATCGGATTCGCTGCGTGGGACAACCTGACCGGTGCTGCCCATGCGCTAGTGCTGACTGTTCCGGCAGCAAATGGTGGAGGTACCAGCTCGCCCGACCGGTCGACCGAGGACCCGTTCCGCTGTGAGGCCTTTCATGCAAGCAGACCATGCCTCACCGAAGCGCTGTCATTTCCGGCTGCCAAATCGACAGACGCATCAGCGCCGGCACGCCTTAAAAGTAGCTGGAATGACTGGAGCCTCTTCAGTGTGAATGGAAGCACTGCAGCCGCCAACATGCTTCAAACACATTTTCGCTTTTGGATGCAGATCTTTATCGTATTCGCTGCGTGGGACAACCTGACCGGTGCTGCCCATGCGCTAGTGCTGACTGTTCCGGCAGCAAATGGTGGAGGTACCAGCTCGCCCGACCGGTCGACCGAGGACCCGTTCCACTGTGAGGCCACCGAAGCCATCTTTCATGCAAGTGGACCACGCCTCACCGAAGCGCTGTCACTTCCGGCGGCCAAATCGACAGACGCATCAACGCCGGCACGCCTTAAAAGTATGTGGAATGACTGGCGCCTTTTCAGTGTGAATGGAAGCACTGCAGCCGCCGACATGCTTCAAACACATTTTCGTTTTTGGATGCAAATCTTTATCGGATTCGCTGCGTGGGACAACTTGACCGGTGCTGCCCATGCGCAAGTGCTGAGTGTACCGGCAGCAAATGGTGGAGTACCAGCTCGCCCGACCGGTCGACCGAGGACCCGTTCCACTCTGAGGCCACTGAAGCCTTCTTCCATGCAAGCGGACCATGCCTCACCGAAGCGCTGTCATTTCCGGCTGCCAAATCGACAGACGCATCAACGGCGGCACGCCTTAAAAGTAGCTGGAATGACTGGCGCCTCTTCAGTGGGAATGGAAGCACTGCAGCCGCCAACATGCTTCAAACACATTTTCGTTTTTGGATGCAGATCTTTATCGGATTCGCTGCGTGGGACAACCTGACCGGTGGGTGGGTGGCTAAACTTTATTGATTCACGAGAGAATCATGTGAGGGGGGAGGGGAGAAAGGGAAGCAGGACGACGATGGGCCCTCAGGCCGCTCTAGACGGCCGGGCACATTTGTGCTTCGGCGACCCCTGTGGCCCAGCCCACTGTCCTAAGCTGTAAGTCTGGTTGACCGGTGCTGCCCATGCGCAAGTGCTGACTGTTCCGGCACCAAATGGTGGAGGTACCAGCTCGCCCGACCGGTTGACCGAGGACCCGTTTGACTGTGAGGCCACCGAAGCCTTCTTTCATGCAAGTGGACCATGCCTCACCGAAGCGCTGTCATTTCCGGCTGCCAAATCGACAGACGCATCAACGCCGGCACGCCTTAAAAGTTGCTGGAATGACTGGCGCCTTTCAGTGGTAATGGAAGCACTGCCGTCGCCAGCATGCTTCAAACACATTTTCGTTTTTGGATGCAGATCTTTATCGGATTCGCTGCGTTGGACAACCTGACCGGTGCTGCCCATGCACAAGTGCTGACTGTTCCGGCAGCAAATGGCGGAGGTACCAGCTCGCCCGACCGGTCGACCGAGGACCCGTTCCACTGTGAGGCCTCCGAAGCCATCTTTCATGCAAGCGGACCATGCCTCACCGAAGCGCTGTCATGTCGGGCTGGTAAATCGACAGATGCATCAACGCCGGCACGCCTAAAAGTAGCTGAAATGACTGGCGCCTCTTCGGTGGGAATGGAAGCCCTGCAGCCGGCAACATGCTTCAAACACATTTTCGTTTTTGGATGCAGATCTTTATCGGATTCGCTGCGTGGGACAACCTGACCGGTGCTGCCCATGCGCTAGTGCTGACTGTTCCGGCAGCAAATGGTGGAGGTACCAGCTCGCCCGACCGGTCAACCGAGGACCCGTTCCACTGTGAGGCCACCGAAGCCATCTTTCATGCAAGCGGACCATGTCTCACCGAAGCGCTGTCATTTCCGGCTGCCAAATCGACAGACGCATCAACGCCGGCACGCCTTAAAGGTAGCTGGAATGACTGGCGCCCCTTCAGTGGGAATGGAAGCACTGCAGCCGCCAACATGCTTCAAACACATTTTCGTTTTTGGATGAAGATCTTTATCGGATTCGCTGCGTGGGACAACCTGACCGGTGCTGCCATGCGCAAGTGCTGACTGTTCCGGCAGCAAATGGTGGAGGTACGAGCTCGCCCGACCAGTCGACCGAAGACCCGTTCCACTGTGAGGCCACCGAAGCCTTCTTTCATGCAAGCGGACCATGCCTCACCGAAGCGCTGTCATTTCCGGCTGCCAAATCGACTGACGCATCAGCGCCGGCACGCCTTAAAAGTAGCTGCAATGACTGGAGCCTCTTCAGTGTGAATGGAAGCACTGCAGCCGCCAACATGCTTCAAACACATTTCGCTTTTGGATGCAGATCTTTATCGTATTCGCTGCGTGGGACAACCTGACCGGTGCTGCCCATGCGCTAGTGCTGACTGTTCCGGCAGCAAATGGTGGAGGTACCAGCTCGCCCGACCGGTCGACCGAGGACCCGTTCCACTGTGAGGCCACCGAAGCCATCTTTCATGCAAGTGGACCACGCCTCACCGAAGCGCTGTCACTTCCGGCGGCCAAATCGACAGACGCATCAACGCCGGCACGCCTTAAAAGTATGTGGAATGACTGGCGCCTTTTCAGTGTGAATGGAAGCACTGCAGCCGCCGACATGCTTCAAACACATTTTCGTTTTTGGATGCAAATCTTTATCGGATTCGCTGCGTGGGACAACTTGACCGGTGCTGCCCATGCGCAAGTGCTGAGTGTACCGGCAGCAAATGGTGGAGTACCAGCTCGCCCGACCGGTCGACCGAGGACCCGTTCCACTCTGAGGCCACTGAAGCCTTCTTCCATGCAAGCGGACCATGCCTCACCGAAGCGCTGTCATTTCCGGCTGCCAAATCGACAGACGCATCAACGGCGGCACGCCTTAAAAGTAGCTGGAATGACTGGCGCCTCTTCAGTGGGAATGGAAGCACTGCAGCCGCCAACATGCTTCAAACACATTTTCGTTTTTGGATGCAGATCTTTATCGGATTCGCTGCGTGGGACAACCTGACCGGTGGGTGGGTGGCTAAACTTTATTGATTCACGAGAGAATCATGTGAGGGGGGAGGGGAGAAAGGGAAGCAGGACGACGATGGGCCCTCAGGCCGCTCTAGACGGCCGGGCACATTTGTGCTTCGGCGACCCCTGTGGCCCAGCCCACTGTCCTAAGCTGTAAGTCCGGTTGACCGGTGCTGCCCATGCGCAAGTGCTGACTGTTCCGGCACCAAATGGTGGAGGTACCAGCTCGCCCGACCGGTTGACCGAGGACCCGTTTGACTGTGAGGCCACCGAAGCCTTCTTTCATGCAAGTGGACCATGCCTCACCGAAGCGCTGTCATTTCCGGCTGCCAAATCGACAGACGCATCAACGCCGGCACGCCTTAAAAGTTGCTGGAATGACTGGCGCCTTTCAGTGGTAATGGAAGCACTGCCGTCGCCAGCATGCTTCAAACACATTTTCGTTTTTGGATGCAGATCTTTATCGGATTCGCTGCGTTGGACAACCTGACCGGTGCTGCCCATGCACAAGTGCTGACTGTTCCGGCAGCAAATGGCGGAGGTACCAGCTCGCCCGACCGGTCGACCGAGGACCCGTTCCACTGTGAGGCCTCCGAAGCCATCTTTCATGCAAGCGGACCATGCCTCACCGAAGCGCTGTCATGTCGGGCTGGTAAATCGACAGATGCATCAACGCCGGCACGCCTAAAAGTAGCTGAAATGACTGGCGCCTCTTCGGTGGGAATGGAAGCCCTGCAGCCGGCAACATGCTTCAAACACATTTTCGTTTTTGGATGCAGATCTTTATCGGATTCGCTGCGTGGGACAACCTGACCGGTGCTGCCCATGCGCTAGTGCTGACTGTTCCGGCAGCAAATGGTGGAGGTACCAGCTCGCCCGACCGGTCAACCGAGGACCCGTTCCACTGTGAGGCCACCGAAGCCATCTTTCATGCAAGCGGACCATGTCTCACCGAAGCGCTGTCATTTCCGGCTGCCAAATCGACAGACGCATCAACGCCGGCACGCCTTAAAGGTAGCTGGAATGACTGGCGCCCCTTCAGTGGGAATGGAAGCACTGCAGCCGCCAACATGCTTCAAACACATTTTCGTTTTTGGATGAAGATCTTTATCGGATTCGCTGCGTGGGACAACCTGACCGGTGCTGCCATGCGCAAGTGCTGACTGTTCCGGCAGCAAATGGTGGAGGTACGAGCTCGCCCGACCAGTCGACCGAAGACCCGTTCCACTGTGAGGCCACCGAAGCCTTCTTTCATGCAAGCGGACCATGCCTCACCGAAGCGCTGTCATTTCCGGCTGCCAAATCGACTGACGCATCAGCGCCGGCACGCCTTAAAAGTAGCTGCAATGACTGGAGCCTCTTCTGTGTGAATGGAAGCACTGCAGCCGCCAACATGCTTCAAACACATTTTCGCTTTTGGATGCAGATCTTTATCGGATTCGCTGCGTGGGACAACCTGACCGGTGCTGCCCATGCGCTAGTGCTGACTGTTCCGGCAGCAAAGGGTGGAGGTACCAGCTCGCCCGACCGGTCGACCGAGGACCCGTTCCACTCTGAGGCCACCGAAGCCTTCTTCCATGCAAGCGGACCATGCCTCACCGAAGCGCTGTCATTTCCGGCTGCCAAATCGAATGACGCATCAACGGCGGCACGCCTTAAAAGTAGCTGGAATGACTGGCGCCTCTTCAGTGGGAATGGAAGCACTGCAGCCGCCAACATGCTTCAAACACATTTTCGTTTTTGGATGCAGATCTTTATCGGATTCGCTGCGTGGGACAACCTGACCGGTGGGTGGGCGGCTAAACTTTATTGATTCACGAGAGAATCATGTGAAGGGGGGGAGGGGAGAAAGGTAAGCAGGACGACGATGGGCCCTCAGGCCGCTCTAGACGGCCGGGCACATTTGTGCTTCGGCGACCCCTGTGGCCCAGCCCACTGTCCTAAGCTGTAAGTCCGGTTGACAAGTGCTGCCCATGCGCAAGTGCTGACTGTTCCGGCACCAAATGGTGGAGGTACCAGCTCGCCCGACCGGTTGACCGAGGACCCGTTTCACTGTGAGGCCACCGAAGCCTTCTTTCATGCAAGTGGACCATGACTCACCGAAGCGCTGTCATTTCCGGCTGCCAAATCGACAGACGCATCAGCGCCGGCACGCCTTAAAAGTAGGTGGAATGACTGGCGCCTTTTCAATGTGAATGAAAGCACTGCAGCCGCCAACATGCTTCAAACACATTTTCGCTTTTGGATGCAGATCTTTATCGTATTCGCTGCGTGGGACAACCTGACCGGTGCTGCCCATGCGCTAGTGCTGACTGTTCCGGCAGCAAAGGGTGGAGGTACCAGTTCGCCCGACCGGTCGACCGAGGACCCGTTCCACTGTGAGGCCACCGAAGCCATCTTTCATGCAAGTGGACCACGCCTCACCGAAGCGCTGTCACTTCCGGCGGCCAAATCGACAGACGCATCAACGCCGGCACGCCTTAAAAGTATGTGGAATGACTGGCGCCTTTTCAGTGTGAATGGAAGCACTGCAGCCGCCGACATGCTTCAAACACATTTTCGTTTTTGGATGCAAATCTTTATCGGATTCGCTGCGTGGGACAACTTGACCGGTGCTGCCCATGCGCAAGTGCTGAGTGTACCGGCAGCAAATGGTGGAGTACCAGCTCGCCCGACCGGTCGACCGAGGACCCGTTCCACTCTGAGGCCACTGAAGCCTTCTTCCATGCAAGCGGACCATGCCTCACCGAAGCGCTGTCATTTCCGGCTGCCAAATCGACAGACGCATCAACGGCGGCACGCCTTAAAAGTAGCTGGAATGACTGGCGCCTCTTCAGTGGGAATGGAAGCACTGCAGCCGCCAACATGCTTCAAACACATTTTCGTTTTTGGATGCAGATCTTTATCGGATTCGCTGCGTGGGACAACCTGACCGGTGCTGCCATGCGCAAGTGCTGACTGTTCCGGCAGCAAATGGTGGAGGTACGAGCTCGCCCGACCAGTCGACCGAAGACCCGTTCCACTGTGAGGCCACCGAAGCCTTCTTTCATGCAAGCGGACCATGCCTCACCGAAGCGCTGTCATTTCCGGCTGCCAAATCGACTGACGCATCAGCGCCGGCACGCCTTAAAAGTAGGTGGAATGACTGGCGCCTTTTCAGTGTGAATGGAAGCACTGCAGCCGCCGACATGCTTCAAACACATTTTCGTTTTTGGATGCAGATCTTTATCGGATTCGCTGCGTGGGACAACCTGACCGGTGCTGCCCATGCGCAAGTGCTGACTGTTCCGGCAGCAAATGGTGGAGGTACTAGCTCGCCCGACCGGTCGACCGAGGACCCGTTCCACTCTGAGGCCACCGAAGCCTTCTTTCATGCAAGTGGACCATGCCTCACCGAAGCGCTGTCATTTCCGGCTGCCAAATCGACAGACGCATCAGCGCCGGCACGCCTTAAAAGTAGCTGGAATGACTGGAACCTCTTCAGTCTGAATGGAAGCACTGCAGCCGCCAACATGCTTCAAACACATTTTCGCTTTTGGATGCAGATCTTTATCGGATTCGCTGCGTGGGACAACCTGACCGGTGCTGCCCATGCGCTAGTGCTGACTGTTCCGGCAGCAAATGGTGGAGGTACCAGCTCGCCCGACCGGTCGACCGAGGACCCGTTCCGCTGTGAGGCCTTTCATGCAAGCAGACCATGCCTCACCGAAGCGCTGTCATTTCCGGCTGCCAAATCGACAGACGCATCAGCGCCGGCACGCCTTAAAAGTAGCTGGAATGACTGGAGCCTCTTCAGTGTGAATGGAAGCACTGCAGCCGCCAACATGCTTCAAACACATTTTCGCTTTTGGATGCAGATCTTTATCGTATTCGCTGCGTGGGACAACCTGACCGGTGCTGCCCATGCGCTAGTGCTGACTGTTCCGGCAGCAAATGGTGGAGGTACCAGCTCGCCCGACCGGTCGACCGAGGACCCGTTCCACTGTGAGGCCACCGAAGCCATCTTTCATGCAAGTGGACCACGCCTCACCGAAGCGCTGTCACTTCCGGCGGCCAAATCGACAGACGCATCAACGCCGGCACGCCTTAAAAGTATGTGGAATGACTGGCGCCTTTTCAGTGTGAATGGAAGCACTGCAGCCGCCGACATGCTTCAAACACATTTTCGTTTTTGGATGCAAATCTTTATCGGATTCGCTGCGTGGGACAACTTGACCGGTGCTGCCCATGCGCAAGTG
This sequence comes from Dermacentor silvarum, assembly GCF_013339745.2. Classification (NCBI taxonomy): domain Eukaryota; kingdom Metazoa; phylum Arthropoda; class Arachnida; order Ixodida; family Ixodidae; genus Dermacentor; species Dermacentor silvarum. The sequence goes on along the minus strand of NC_051160.1, from coordinate 181,674,929 downwards.
CTGAGTGTACCGGCAGCAAATGGTGGAGTACCAGCTCGCCCGACCGGTCGACCGAGGACCCGTTCCACTCTGAGGCCACTGAAGCCTTCTTCCATGCAAGCGGACCATGCCTCACCGAAGCGCTGTCATTTCCGGCTGCCAAATCGACAGACGCATCAACGGCGGCACGCCTTAAAAGTAGCTGGAATGACTGGCGCCTCTTCAGTGGGAATGGAAGCACTGCAGCCGCCAACATGCTTCAAACACATTTTCGTTTTTGGATGCAGATCTTTATCGGATTCGCTGCGTGGGACAACCTGACCGGTGGGTGGGTGGCTAAACTTTATTGATTCACGAGAGAATCATGTGAGGGGGGAGGGGAGAAAGGGAAGCAGGACGACGATGGGCCCTCAGGCCGCTCTAGACGGCCGGGCACATTTGTGCTTCGGCGACCCCTGTGGCCCAGCCCACTGTCCTAAGCTGTAAGTCCGGTTGACCGGTGCTGCCCATGCGCAAGTGCTGACTGTTCCGGCACCAAATGGTGGAGGTACCAGCTCGCCCGACCGGTTGACCGAGGACCCGTTTGACTGTGAGGCCACCGAAGCCTTCTTTCATGCAAGTGGACCATGCCTCACCGAAGCGCTGTCATTTCCGGCTGCCAAATCGACAGACGCATCAACGCCGGCACGCCTTAAAAGTTGCTGGAATGACTGGCGCCTTTCAGTGGTAATGGAAGCACTGCCGTCGCCAGCATGCTTCAAACACATTTTCGTTTTGGATGCAGATCTTTATCGGATTCGCTGCGTTGGACAACCTGACCGGTGCTGCCCATGCACAAGTGCTGACTGTTCCGGCAGCAAATGGCGGAGGTACCAGCTCGCCCGACCGGTCGACCGAGGACCCGTTCCACTGTGAGGCCTCCGAAGCCATCTTTCATGCAAGCGGACCATGCCTCACCGAAGCGCTGTCATGTCGGGCTGGTAAATCGACAGATGCATCAACGCCGGCACGCCTAAAAGTAGCTGAAATGACTGGCGCCTCTTCGGTGGGAATGGAAGCCCTGCAGCCGGCAACATGCTTCAAACACATTTTCGTTTTTGGATGCAGATCTTTATCGGATTCGCTGCGTGGGACAACCTGACCGGTGCTGCCCATGCGCTAGTGCTGACTGTTCCGGCAGCAAATGGTGGAGGTACCAGCTCGCCCGACCGGTCAACCGAGGACCCGTTCCACTGTGAGGCCACCGAAGCCATCTTTCATGCAAGCGGACCATGTCTCACCGAAGCGCTGTCATTTCCGGCTGCCAAATCGACAGACGCATCAACGCCGGCACGCCTTAAAGGTAGCTGGAATGACTGGCGCCCCTTCAGTGGGAATGAAAGCACTGCAGCCGCCAACATGCTTCAAACACATTTTCGTTTTTGGATGAAGATCTTTATCGGATTCGCTGCGTGGGACAACCTGACCGGTGCTGCCATGCGCAAGTGCTGACTGTTCCGGCAGCAAATGGTGGAGGTACGAGCTCGCCCGACCAGTCGACCGAAGACCCGTTCCACTGTGAGGCCACCGAAGCCTTCTTTCATGCAAGCGGACCATGCCTCACCGAAGCGCTGTCATTTCCGGCTGCCAAATCGACTGACGCATCAGCGCCGGCACGCCTTAAAAGTAGCTGCAATGACTGGAGCCTCTTCAGTGTGAATGGAAGCACTGCAGCCGCCAACATGCTTCAAACACATTTTCGCTTTTGGATGCAGATCTTTATCGTATTCGCTGCGTGGGACAACCTGACCGGTGCTGCCCATGCGCTAGTGCTGACTGTTCCGGCAGCAAATGGTGGAGGTACCAGCTCGCCCGACCGGTCGACCGAGGACCCGTTCCACTGTGAGGCCACCGAAGCCATCTTTCATGCAAGTGGACCACGCCTCACCGAAGCGCTGTCACTTCCGGCGGCCAAATCGACAGACGCATCAACGCCGGCACGCCTTAAAAGTATGTGGAATGACTGGCGCCTTTTCAGTGTGAATGGAAGCACTGCAGCCGCCGACATGCTTCAAACACATTTTCGTTTTTGGATGCAAATCTTTATCGGATTCGCTGCGTGGGACAACTTGACCGGTGCTGCCCATGCGCAAGTGCTGAGTGTACCGGCAGCAAATGGTGGAGTACCAGCTCGCCCGACCGGTCGACCGAGGACCCGTTCCACTCTGAGGCCACTGAAGCCTTCTTCCATGCAAGCGGACCATGCCTCACCGAAGCGCTGTCATTTCCGGCTGCCAAATCGACAGACGCATCAACGGCGGCACGCCTTAAAAGTAGCTGGAATGACTGGCGCCTCTTCAGTGGGAATGGAAGCACTGCAGCCGCCAACATGCTTCAAACACATTTTCGTTTTTGGATGCAGATCTTTATCGGATTCGCTGCGTGGGACAACCTGACCGGTGGGTGGGTGGCTAAACTTTATTGATTCACGAGAGAATCATGTGAGGGGGGAGGGGAGAAAGGGAAGCAGGACGACGATGGGCCCTCAGGCCGCTCTAGACGGCCGGGCACATTTGTGCTTCGGCGACCCCTGTGGCCCAGCCCACTGTCCTAAGCTGTAAGTCCGGTTGACCGGTGCTGCCCATGCGCAAGTGCTGACTGTTCCGGCACCAAATGGTGGAGGTACCAGCTCGCCCGACCGGTTGACCGAGGACCCGTTTGACTGTGAGGCCACCGAAGCCTTCTTTCATGCAAGTGGACCATGCCTCACCGAAGCGCTGTCATTTCCGGCTGCCAAATCGACAGACGCATCAACGCCGGCACGCCTTAAAAGTTGCTGGAATGACTGGCGCCTTTCAGTGGTAATGGAAGCACTGCCGTCGCCAGCATGCTTCAAACACATTTTCGTTTTTGGATGCAGATCTTTATCGGATTCGCTGCGTTGGACAACCTGACCGGTGCTGCCCATGCACAAGTGCTGACTGTTCCGGCAGCAAATGGCGGAGGTACCAGCTCGCCCGACCGGTCGACCGAGGACCCGTTCCACTGTGAGGCCTCCGAAGCCATCTTTCATGCAAGCGGACCATGCCTCACCGAAGCGCTGTCATGTCGGGCTGGTAAATCGACAGATGCATCAACGCCGGCACGCCTAAAAGTAGCTGAAATGACTGGCGCCTCTTCGGTGGGAATGGAAGCCCTGCAGCCGGCAACATGCTTCAAACACATTTTCGTTTTTGGATGCAGATCTTTATCGGATTCGCTGCGTGGGACAACCTGACCGGTGCTGCCCATGCGCTAGTGCTGACTGTTCCGGCAGCAAATGGTGGAGGTACCAGCTCGCCCGACCGGTCAACCGAGGACCCGTTCCACTGTGAGGCCACCGAAGCCATCTTTCATGCAAGCGGACCATGTCTCACCGAAGCGCTGTCATTTCCGGCTGCCAAATCGACAGACGCATCAACGCCGGCACGCCTTAAAGGTAGCTGGAATGACTGGCGCCCCTTCAGTGGGAATGGAAGCACTGCAGCCGCCAACATGCTTCAAACACATTTTCGTTTTTGGATGAAGATCTTTATCGGATTCGCTGCGTGGGACAACCTGACCGGTGCTGCCATGCGCAAGTGCTGACTGTTCCGGCAGCAAATGGTGGAGGTACGAGCTCGCCCGACCAGTCGACCGAAGACCCGTTCCACTGTGAGGCCACCGAAGCCTTCTTTCATGCAAGCGGACCATGCCTCACCGAAGCGCTGTCATTTCCGGCTGCCAAATCGACTGACGCATCAGCGCCGGCACGCCTTAAAAGTAGCTGCAATGACTGGAGCCTCTTCTGTGTGAATGGAAGCACTGCAGCCGCCAACATGCTTCAAACACATTTTCGCTTTTGGATGCAGATCTTTATCGGATTCGCTGCGTGGGACAACCTGACCGGTGCTGCCCATGCGCTAGTGCTGACTGTTCCGGCAGCAAAGGGTGGAGGTACTAGAGCACTGCACGGGCCGATTTTGCGGCCCGGGCCCGGCCCGGGCCCGTTTTTACATTGGGCGGCCCGCCCGAGCCCGATCAAAACTTTTATGGCGAGACCCGGGCCCGGCCCGGGCCCGAAAATAATCTACGTTACCCGCCCGGCCCGGCCCGTCACCCCTTTACCTTAAGCCCGAGCCCGGCCCGAGCCCGACTAGAAACCGGCCCGAACCCAGCCCGAGACCGAAAAATATATGTTTTTCAGAGTTGAGAAGCCCGAGAATAACTCGCAGAAAGCCCGAGCCCGGCACGGGCCCGCTTCAAAAAACCCGAGCCCGGCCCGGGCCCGGGTCAAAATGCACACGCTGTGCCCGAGCCCGGCCCGGGCCCGTGAAAAAACTCCTCTACCCGGCCCGGCCCGGGCTTTCGGGTAAGCCCGAGCCCGTGCAGTGCTCTAGGAGGTACCAGTTCGCCCGACCGGTCGACCGAGGACCCGTTCCACAGTGAGGCCACCGAAGCCATCTTTCATGCAAGCGGACCATGCCTCACCGAAGCGCTGTCACTTCCGGTTGCCAAATCGACAGACGCATCAACGCCGGCACGCCTTAAAAGTAGGTGGAATGACTGGCGCCTTTTCAGTGTGAATGGAAGCACTGCAGCCGCCGACATGCTTCAAAAACATTTTCGTTTTTGGATGCAGATCTTTATCGGATTCGCTGCGTGGGACAACCTGACCGGTGCTGCCCATGCGCAAGTGCTGACTGTTCCGGCAGCAAATGGTGGAGGTACCAGCTCGCCCGACCGGTCGACCGAGGACCCGTTCCACTCTGAGGCCACCGAAGCCTTCTTCCATGCAAGCGGACCATGCCTCACCGAAGCGCTGTCATTTCCGGCTGCCAAATCGAATGACGCATCAACGGCGGCACGCCTTAAAAGTAGCTGGAATGACTGGCGCCTCTTCAGTGGGAATGGAAGCACTGCAGCCGCCAACATGCTTCAAACACATTTTCGTTTTTGGATGCAGATCTTTATCGGATTCGCTGCGTGGGACAACCTGACCGGTGGGTGGGAGGCTAAACTTTATTGATTCACTTGAGAATCATGTGAGGGGGGGAGGGGAGAAAGGGAAGCAGGACGACGATGGGCCCTCAGGCCGCTCTAGACGGCCGGGCACATTTGTGCTTCGGCGACCCCTGTGGCCCAGCCCACTGTCCTAAGCTGTAAGTCCGGTTTACCGGTGCTGCCCATGCGCAAGTGCTGACTGTTCCGGCACCAAATGGTGGAGGTACCAGTTTGCCCGACCGGTTGACCGAGGACCCGTTTCACTGTGAGGCCACCGAAGCCTTCTTTCATGCAAGTGGACCATGCCTCACCGAAGCGCTGTCATTTCCGGCTGCCAAATCGACTGACGCATCAGCGCCGGCACGCCTTAAAAGTAGCTGCAATGACTGGAGCCTCTTCAGTGTGAATGGAAGGACTGCAGCCGCCGACATGCTTCAAACACATTTTCGTTTTTGGATGCAAATCTTTATCGGATTCGCTGCGTGGGACAACCTGACCGGAGCTGCCCATGCGCAAGTGCTGACTGTGCCGGCACCAAATGGTGGAGGTACCAGCTCGCCCGACCGGTTGACCGAGGACCCGTTTGACTGTGAGGCCACCGAAGCCTTCTTTCATGCAAGTGGACCGTGCCTCACCGAAGCGCTGTCATTTCCGGCTGCCAAATCGACAGACGCATCAACGCCGGCACGCCCTAAAAGTAGCTGGAATGACTGGCGCCTTTCAGTGGGAATGGAAGCACTGCCGTCGCCAGCATGCTTCAAACACATTTTCGTTTTTGGATGCAGATCTTTATCGGATTCGCTGCGTGGGACAATCTGACCGGTGCTGCCCATGCGCTAGTGCTGACTGTTCCGGCAGCAAATGGTGGAGGGACCAGCTCGCCCGACCGGTCGACCGAGGACCCGTTGCACTGTGAGGCCACCGAAGCCATCTTTCATGCAAGCGGATCATGCCTCGCCGAAGCACTGTCATTTCCGGCTGGTAAATCGACAGATGCATCAACGCCGGCACGCCTAAAAGTAGCTGAAATGATGGGCGCCTCTTCAGTGGGAATGGAAGCCCTGCAGCCGGCAATATGCTTCAAACACATTTTCGTTTTTGGATGCAGATCTTTATCGGATTCGCTGTGTGGGACAACCTGACCAGTGCTGCCCATGCGCTAGTGCTGACTGTTCCGGCAGCAAATGGTGGAGCTACCAGCTCGCCCGACCGGTCGACCGAGGACCCGTTCCACTGTGAGGCCACCGAAGCCATCTTTCATGCAAGCGGACCATGCCTCACCGAAGCGCTGTCATTTCCGGCTGCCAAATCGACAGACGCATCAACGCCGGCACGCCTTAAAGGTAGCTGGAATGACTGGCGCCCCTTCAGTGGGAATGGAAGCACTGCAGCCGCCAACATGCTTCAAACACATTTTCGTTTTTGGATGAAGATCTTTATCGGATTCGCTGCGTGGGACAACCAAACCGGTGCTGCCATGCGCAAGTGCTGACTGTTCCGGCAGCAAATGGTGGAGGTACGAGCTCGCCCGACCGGTCGACCGAAGACCCGTTCCACTGTGAGGCCACCGAAGCCTTCTTTCATGCAAGCGGACCATGCCTCACCGAAGCGCTGTCATTTCCGGCTGCCAAATCGACAGACGCATCAGCGCCGGCACGCCTTAAAAGTAGCTGCAATGACTGGAGCCTCTTCAGTGTGAATGGAAGGACTGCAGCCGCCGACATGCTTCAAACACATTTTCGCTTTTGGATGCAGATCTTTATCGGATTCGCTGCGTGGGACAACCTGACCGGTGCTGCCCATGCGCTAGTGCTGACTGTTCCGGCAGCAAATGGTGGAGGTACCAGCTCGCCCGACTGGTTGACCGAGGACCCGTTTCACTGTGAGGCCACCGAAGCCTTCTTTCATGCAAGTGGACCATGCCTCACCGAAGCGCTGTCACTTCCGGCTGCCAAATCGACAGACGCATCAACGCCGGCACGCCCTAAAAGTAGCTGGAATGACTGGCGCGTTTCAGTGGGAATGGAAGCACTGCCGTCGCCAGCATGCTTCAAACACATTTTCGTTTTTGGATGCAGATCTTTATCGGATTCGCTGCGTGGGACAATCTGACCGGTGCTGCCCATGCGCTAGTGCTGACTGTTCCGGCAGCAAATGGTGGAGGGACCAGCTCGCCCGACCGGTCGACCGAGGACCCGTTGCACTGTGAGGCCACCGAAGCCATCTTTCATGCAAGCGGATCATGCCTCACCGAAGCACTGTCATTTCCGGCTGGTAAATCGACAGATGCATCAACGCCGGCACGCCTAAAAGTAGCTGAAATGACGGGCGCCTCTTCGGTGGGAATGGAAGCCCTGCAGCCGGCAATATGCTTCAAACACATTTTCGTTTTTGGATGCAGATCTTTATCGGATTCGCTGCGTGGGACAACCTGACCAGTGCTGCCCATGCGCTAGTGCTGACTGTTCCGGCAGCAAATGGTGGAGCTACCAGCTCGCCCGACCGGTCGACCGAGGACCCGTTCCACTGTGAGGCCACCGAAGCCATCTTTCATGCAAGCGGACCATGCCTCACCGAAGCGCTGTCATTTCCGGCTGCCAAATCGACAGACGCATCAACGCCGGCACGCCTTAAAGGTAGCTGGAATGACTGGCGCCCCTTCAGTTTGAATGGAAGCACTGCAGCCGCCAACATGCTTCAAACACATTTTCGTTTTTGGATGAAGATCTTTATCGGATTCGCTGCGTGGGACAACCTGACCGGTGCTGCCATGCGCAAGTGCTGACTGTTCCGGCAGCAAATGGTGGAGGTACGAGCTCGCCCGACCGGTCGACCGAAGACCCGTTCCACTGTGAGGCCACCGAAGCCTTCTTTCATGCAAGCGGACCATGCCTCACCGAAGCGCTGTCATTTCCGGCTGCCAAATCGACTGACGCATCAGCGCCGGCACGCCTTAAAAGTAGCTGCAATGACTGGAGCCTCTTAAGTGTGAATGGAAGCACTGCAGCCGCCAACATGCTTCAAACACATTTTCGCTTTTGGATGCAGATCTTTATCGGATTCGCTGCGTGGGACAATCTGACCGGTGCGGCCCATGCGCTAGTGCTGACTGTTCCGGCAGCAAATGGTGGAGGGACCAGCTCGCCCGACCGGTCGACCGAGGACCCGTTGCACTGTGAGGCCACCGAAGCCATCTTTCATGCAAGCGGATCATGCCTCGCCGAAGCACTGTCATTTCCGGCTGGTAAATCGACAGATGCATCAACGCCGGCACGCCTAAAAGTAGCTGAAATGACGGGCGCCTCTTCGGTGGGAATGGAAGCCCTGCAGCCGGCAATATGCTTCAAACACATTTTCGTTTTTGGATGCAGATCTTTATCGGATTCGCTGCGTGGGACAACCTGACCAGTGCTGCCCATGCGCTAGTGCTGACTGTTCCGGCAGCAAATGGTGGAGCTACCAGCTCGCCCGACCGGTCGACCGAGGACCCGTTCCACTGTGAGGCCACCGAAGCCATCTTTCATGCAAGTGGACCATGCCTCACCGAAGCGCTGTCATTTCCGGCTGCCAAATCGACTGACGCATCAGCGCCGGCACGCCTTAAAAGTAGCTGCAATGACTGGAGCCTCTTCAGTGTGAATGGAAGCACTGCAGATGCCAACATGCTTCAAACACATTTTCGCTTTTGGATGCAGATCTTTATCGGATTCGCTGCGTGGGACAACCTGACCGGTGCTGCCATGCGCTAGTGCTGACTGTTCCGGCAGCAAATGGTGGAGGTACGAGCTCGCCCGACCAGTCGACCGAAGACCCGTTCCACTGTGAGGCCACCGAAGCCTTCTTTCATGCAAGCGGACCATGCCTCACCGAAGCGCTGTCATTTCCGGCTGCCAAATCGACTGAGGCATCAGCGCCGGCACGCCTTAAAAGTAGCTGCAATGACTGGAGCCTCTTCTGTGTGAATGGAAGCACTGCAGCCACCAACATGCTTCAAACACATTTTCGCTTTTGGATGCAGATCTTTATCGGATTCGCTGCGTGGGACAACCTGACCGGTGCTGCCCATGCGCTAGTGCTGACTGTTCCGGCAGCAAAGGGTGGAGGTACTAGAGCACTGCACGGGCCGATTTTTGCGGCCCAGGCCCGGCCCGGGCCCGTTTTTACATTGGGCGGCCCGCCCGAGCCCGATCAAAACTTTTATGGCGAGACCCGGGCCCGGCCCGGGCCCGAAAATAATCTATGTTACCCGCCCGGCCCGGCCCGTCACCCCTTTACCTTAAGCCCGAGCCCGGCCCGAGCCCGACTAGAAACCGGCCAGAACCCAGCCCGAGACCGAAAAATATATGTTTTTCAGAGTTGAGAAGCCCGAGAATAACTCGCAGAAAGCCCGAGCCCGGCACGGGCCCGCGTCAAAAAACCCGAGCCCGGCCCGGGCCCGGGTCAAAATGCACACGCTGTGCCCGAGCCCGTGAAAAAACTCCTCTACCCGGCCCGGCCCGGGCTTTCGGGTAAGCCCGAGCCCGTGCAGTGCTCTAGGAGGTACCAGTTCGCCCGACCGGTCGACCGAGGACCCGTTCCACTGTGAGGCCACCGAAGCCTTCTTTCATGCAAGCGGACCATGCCTCACCGAAGCGCTGTCACTTCCGGCTGCCAAATCGAATGACGCATCAACGGCGGCACGCCTTAAAAGTAGCTGGAATGACTGGCGCCTCTTCAGTGGGAATGGAAGCACTGCAGCCGCCAACATGCTTCAAACACATTTTCGTTTTTGGATGCAGATCTTTATCGGATTCGCTGCGTGGGACAACCTGACCGGTGGGTGGGAGGCTAAACTTTATTGATTCACTTGAGAATCATGTGAGGGGGGGAGGGGAGAAAGGGAAGCAGGACGACGATGGGCCCTCAGGCCGCTCTAGACGGCCGGGCACATTTGTGCTTCGGCGACCCCTGTGGCCCAGCCCACTGTCCTAAGCTGTAAGTCCGGTTTACCGGTGCTGCCCATGCGCAAGTGCTGACTGTTCCGGCACCAAATGGTGGAGGTACCAGTTTGCCCGACCGGTTGACCGAGGACCCGTTTCACTGTGAGGCCACCGAAGCCTTCTTTCATGCAAGTGGACCATGCCTCACCGAAGCGCTGTCATTTCCGGCTGCCAAATCGACTGACGCATCAGCGCCGGCACGCCTTAAAAGTAGCTGCAATGACTGGAGCCTCTTCAGTGTGAATGGAAGGACTGCAGCCGCCGACATGCTTCAAACACATTTTCGTTTTTGGATGCAAATCTTTATCGGATTCGCTGCGTGGGACAACCTGACCGGAGCTGCCCATGCGCAAGTGCTGACTGTGCCGGCACCAAATGGTGGAGGTACCAGCTCGCCCGACCGGTTGACCGAGGACCCGTTTGACTGTGAGGCCACCGAAGCCTTCTTTCATGCAAGTGGACCGTGCCTCACCGAAGCGCTGTCATTTCCGGCTGCCAAATCGACAGACGCATCAACGCCGGCACGCCCTAAAAGTAGCTGGAATGACTGGCGCCTTTCAGTGGGAATGGAAGCACTGCCGTCGCCAGCATGCTTCAAACACATTTTCGTTTTTGGATGCAGATCTTTATCGGATTCGCTGCGTGGGACAATCTGACCGGTGCTGCCCATGCGCTAGTGCTGACTGTTCCGGCAGCAAATGGTGGAGGGACCAGCTCGCCCGACCGGTCGACCGAGGACCCGTTGCACTGTGAGGCCACCGAAGCCATCTTTCATGCAAGCGGATCATGCCTCGCCGAAGCACTGTCATTTCTGGCTGGTAAATCGACAGATGCATCAACGCCGGCACGCCTAAAAGTAGCTGAAATGACGGGCGCCTCTTCGGTGGGAATGGAAGCCCTGCAGCCGGCAATATGCTTCAAACACATTTTCGTTTTTGGATGCAGATCTTTATCGGATTCGCTGCGTGGGACAACCTGACCAGTGCTGCCCATGCGCTAGTGCTGACTGTTCCGGCAGCAAATGGTGGAGCTACCAGCTCGCCCGACCGGTCGACCGAGGACCCGTTCCAATGTGAGGCCACCGAAGCCATCTTTCATGCAAGCGGACCATGCCTCACCGAAGCGCTGTCATTTCCGGCTGCCAAATCGACAGACGCATCAACGCCGGCACGCCTTAAAGGTAGCTGGAATGACTGGCGCCCCTTCAGTGGGAATGGAAGCACTGCAGCCGCCAACATGCTTCAAACACATTTTCGCTTTTGGATGCAGATCTTTATCGGATTCGCTGCGTGGGACAACCTGACCGGTGCTGCCCATGCGCTAGTGCTGACTGTTCCGGCAGCAAATGGTGGAGCTACCAGCTCGCCCGACCGGTCGACCGAGGACCCGTTCCACTGTGAGGCCACCGAAGCCATCTTTCATGCAAGCGGATCATGCCTCGCCGAAGCACTGTCATTTCCGGCTGGTAAATCGACAGATGCATCAACGCCGGCACGCCTAAAAGTAGCTGAAATGACGGGCGCCTCTTCGGTGGGAATGGAAGCCCTGCAGCCGGCAATATGCTTCAAACACATTTTCGTTTTTGGATGCAGATCTTTATCGGATTCGCTGCGTGGGACAACCTGACCAGTGCTGCCCATGCGCTAGTGCTGACTGTTCCGGCAGCAAATGGTGGAGCTACCAGCTCGCCCGACCGGTCGACCGAGGACCCGTTCCACTGTGAGGCCACCGAAGCCATCTTTCATGCAAGCGGACCATGCCTCACCGAAGCGCTGTCATTTCCGGCTGCCAAATCGACAGACGCATCAACGCCGGCACGCCTTAAAGGTAGCTGGAATGACTGGCGCCCCTTCAGTGGGAATGGAAGCACTGCAGCCGCCAACATGCTTCAAACACATTTTCGTTTTTGGATGAAGATCTTTATCGGATTCGCTGCGTGGGACAACCTGACCGGTGCTGCCATGCGCAAGTGCTGACTGTTCCGGCAGCAAATGGTGGAGGTACGAGCTCGCCCGACCGGTCGACCGAAGACCCGTTCCACTGTGAGGCCACCGAAGCCTTCTTTCATGCAAGCGGACCATGCCTCACCGAAGCGCTGTCATTTCCGGCTGCCAAATCGACTGACGCATCAGCGCCGGCACGCCTTAAAAGTAGCTGCAATGATTGGAGCCTCTTAAGTGTGAATGGAAGCACTGCAGCCGCCAACATGCTTCAAACACATTTTCGCTTTTGGATGCAGATCTTTATCGGATTCGCTGCGTGGGACAACCTGACCGGTGCTGCCCATGCGCTAGTGCTGACTGTTCCGGCAGCAAATGGTGGAGGTACCAGCTCGCCCGACCGGTTGACCGAGGACCCGTTTCACTGTGAGGCCACCGAAGCCTTCTTTCATGCAAGTGGACCATGCCTCACCGAAGCGCTGTCACTTCCGGCTGCCAAATCGACAGACGCATCAACGCCGGCACGCCTTAAAAGTAGGTGGAATGACTGGCGCTTTTCAGTGTGAATGGAAGCACTGCAGCCGCCGACATGCTTCAAACACATTTTCGTTTTTGGATGCAGATCTTTATCGGATTCGCTGCGTGGGACAACCTGACCGGTGCTGCCCATGCGCAAGTGCTGACTGTTCCGGCAGCAAATGGTGGAGGTACCAGCTCGCCCGACCGGTCGACCGAGGACCCGTTCCACTCTGAGGCCACCGAAGCCTTCTTCCATGCAAGCGGACCATACCTCACCGAAGCGCTGTCATTTCCGGCTGCCAAATCGAATGACGCATCAACGGCGGCACGCCTTAAAAGTAGCTGGAATGACTGGCGCCTCTTCAGTGGGAATGGAAGCACTGCAGCCGCCAACATGCTTCAAACACATTTTCGTTTTTGGATGCAGATCTTTATCGGATTCGCTGCGTGGGACAACCTGACCGGTGGGTGGGTGGCTAAACTTTATTGATTCACGAGAGAATCATGTGAGGAGGGGAGGGGAGAAAGGGAAGCAGGACGACGATGGGCCCTCAGGCCGCTCTAGATGGCCAGGCACATTTGTGCTTCGGCGACCCCTGTGGCCCAGCCCACTGTCCTAAGCTGTAAGTCCGGTTGACCGGTGCTGCCCATGCGCAAGTGCTGACTGTTCCGGCACCAAATGGTGGAGGTACCAGCTCGCCCGTCCGGTTGACCGAGGACCCGTTTCACTGTGAGGCCACCGAAGCCTTCTTTCATGCAATTGGACCATGAGTCACCGAAGCGCTGTCATTTCCGGTTGCCAAATCGACAGACGCATCAACGCCGGCACGCCTTAAAAGTAGCTGCAATGACTGGAGCCTCTTCAGTGTGAATGGAAGCACTGCAGATGCCAACATGCTTCAAACACATTTTCGCTTTTGGATGCAGATGTTTATCGGATTCGCTGCGTGGGACAACCTGACCGGTGCTGCCCATGCGCTAGTGCTGACTGTTCCGGCAGCAAATGGTGGAGGTACCAGCTCGCCCCACCGGTCGACCGAGGACCCGTTCCGCTGTGAGGCCACCGAAGCCTTCTTTCATGCAAGCAGACCACGCCTCACCGAAGCGCTGTCATTTCCGGCTGCCAAATCGACAGACGCATCAGCGCCGGCACGCCTTAAAATTAGGTGGAATGACTGGCACATGTTCAGTGGGAATGGAAGCACTGCAGCTGCCAACATGCTTCAAACACATTTTCGTTTTTGGATGCAGATCTTTATCGGATTCGCTGCGTGGGACAACCTGACTGGTGTGTGGGTGGCTAAACTTTATTGATTCACGAGAGAATCATGTGAAGGGGGGGAGAAAGGGAAGCAGGACGACGATGGGCCCTCAGGCTGCTCTAGACGGCCGGGCACATTTGTGCTTCGGCGACCCCTGTGCCCCAGCCCACTGTCCTAAGCTGTAAGTCCGGTTGACCGTAGCTGCCCATGCGCAAGTGCTGACTGTTACGGCACCAAATGGTGGAGGTACCAGCTCGCCCGACCGGTTGACCGAGGACCCGTTTCACTGTGAGGCCACCGAAGCCTTCTTTCATGCAAGTGGACCATGCCTCACCGAAGCGCTGTCATTTCCGGCTGCCAAATCGACAGACGCATCAACGCCGGCGCGCCTTAAAAGTAGCTGGAATGACTGGCGCCTTTCAGTGGGAATGGAAGCACTGCCGTCGCCAGCATGCTTCAAACACATTTTCGTTTTTGGATGCAGATCTTTATCGGATTCGCTGCGTGGGACAACCTGACCGGTGCTGCCCATGCGCAAGTGCTGACTGTTCCGGCAGCAAATGGTGGAGGTACCAGCTCGCCCGACCGGTCGACCGAGGACCCGCTCCACTGTGAGGCCACCGAAGCCATCTTTCATGCAAGCGGACCATGCCTCACCGAAGCGCTGTCATTTCCGGCTGGTAAATCGACAGATGCATAAACGCCGGCACGCCTAAAAGTAGCTGAAATGACTGGCGCCTCTTCGGTGGGAATGGAAGCCCTGCAGCCGGCAACATGCTTCAAACACATTTTCGTTTTTGGATGCAGATCTTTATCGGATTCACTGCGTGGGACAACCTGACCGGTGGTGCCCATGCGCTAGTGCTGACTGTTCCGGCAGCAAATGGTGGAGGTACCAGCTCGCCCGACCGGTCGACCGAGGAACCGTTCCACTGTGAGGCCACCGAAGCCATCTTTCATGCAAGCGGACCATGCCTCGCCGAAGCGCTGTCATTTCCGGCTGGTAAATCGACAGATGCATCAACGCTGGCACGCCTAAAAGTAGCTGAAATGACTGGCGCCTCTTCGGTGGGAATGGAAGCCCTGCAGCCGGCAACATGCTTCAAACACATTTTCGTTTTTGGATGAAGATCTTTATCGGATTCGCTGCGTGGGACAACCTGACCGGTGCTGCCATGCGCAAGTGCGGACTGTTCCGGCAGCAAATGGTGGAGGTACGAGCTCGCCCGACTGGTCGACCGAAGACTCGTTCCACTGTGAGGCCACCGAAGCCTTCTTTCATGCAAGCGGACCGTGCCTCACCGAAGCGCTGTCATTTCCGGCTGCCAAATCGACTGACGCATCAGCGCCGGCACGCCTTAAAAGTAGCTGCAATGACTGGAGCCTCTTCAGTGTGAATGGAAGCACTGCAGCCGCCAACATGCTTCAAACACATTTTCGCTTTTGGATGCAGATCTTTATCGGATTCGCTGCGTGGGACAACCTGACCGGTGCTGCCCATGCGCTAGTGCTGACTGTTCCGGCAGCAAATGGTGGAGGTACCAGCTCGCCCGACCGGTCGACCGAGGACCCGTTCCACTGTGTGGCCACCGAAGCCATCTTTCATGCAAGCGGACCATGCCTCACCGATGCGCTGTCACTTCCGGCTGCCAAATCGACAGACGCATCAACGCCGGCACGCCTTAAAAGTAGGTGGAATGACTGGCGTCTTTTCAGTGTGAATGGAAGCACTGCAGCCGCCGACATGCTTCAAACACATTTCTTTTTTGGATGAATCTTTATCGGATTCGCTGCGTGGGACAACCTGACCGGTGCTGCCCATGCGCAAGTGCTGACTGTTCCGGCAGCAAATGGTGGAGGTACCAGCTCGCCCGACCGGTCGACCGAGGACCCGTTCCACTCTGAGGCCACCGAAGCCTTCTTCCATGCAAGCGGACCATGCCTCACCGAAGCGCTGTCATTTCCGGCTGCCAAATCGAATGACGCATCAACGGCGGCACGCCTTAAAAGTAGCTGGAATGACTGGCGCCTCTTCAGTGGGAATGGAAGCACTGCAGCCGCCAACATGCTTCAAACACATTTTCGTTTTTGGATGCAGATCTTTATCGGATTCGCTGCGTGGGACAACCTGACCTGTGGGTGGGTGGCTAAACTTTATTGATTCACGAGAGAATCATGTGAGGGGGGGAGGGGAGAAATGGAAGCAGGACGACGATGGGCCCTCAGGCCGCTCTAGACGGCCGGGCACATTTGTGCTTCGGCGACCCCTGTGGCCCAGCCCACTGTCCTAAGCTGTAAGTCCGGTTTACCCGTGCTGCCCATGCGGAAGTGCTGACTGTTCCGGCACCAAATGGTGGAGGTACCAGCTCGCCCGACCGGTCGACCGAGGACCCGTTCCACTGTGTGGCCACCGAAGCCATCTTTCATGCAAGCGGACCATGCCTCACCGAAGCGCTGTCACTTCCGGCTGCCAAATCGACAGACGCATCAACGCCGGCACGCCTTAAAAGTAGGTGGAATGACTGGCGCCCCTTCAGAGGGAATGGAAGCACTGCAGCCGCCAACATGGTTCAAACACATTTTCGTTTTTGGATGAAGATCTTTATCGGATTCGCTGCGTGGGACAACCTGACCGGTGCTGCCCATGCGCTAGTGCTGACTGTTCCGGCAGCAAATGGTGGAGGTACCAGCTCACCCGACCGGTCGACCGAGGACCCGTTCCGCTGTGAGGCCACCGAAGCCTTCTTTCATGCAAGGAGACCATGCCTCACCGAAGCGCTGTCATTTCCGGCTGCCAAATCGACAGACGCATCAGCGCCGGCACGCCTTAAAAGTAGGTGGAATGACTGGCGCCTCTTCAGTGTGAATGGAAGCACTGCAGCCGCCAACATGCTTCAAACACATTTTCGTTTTTGGATGCAGATCTTTATCGGATTCGCTGCGTGGGACAACCTGACCGGTGCTGCCCATGCGCTAGTGCTGACTGTTCCGGCAGCAAATGGTGGAGGTACCAGCTCGCCCGACCGGTCGACCGAGGACGCGTTCCACTGTGAGGCCACCGAAGCCATCTTTCATGCAAGCGGAACATGCCTCACCGAAGCGCTGTCACTTCCGGCTGCCAAATCGACAGACGCATCAACGCCGGCACGCCTAAAAGTAGCTGAAATGACTGGCGCCTCTTCGGTGGGAATGGAAGCCCTGCAGCCGGCAACATGCTTCAAACACATTTTCGTTTTTGGATGAAGATCTTTATCGGATTCGCTGCGTGGGACAACCTGACCGGTGCTGCCATGCGCAAGTGCGGACTGTTCCGGCAGCAAATGGTGGAGGTACGAGCTCGCCCGACTGGTCGACCGAAGACTCGTTCCACTGTGAGGCCACCGAAGCCTTCTTTCATGCAAGCGGACCGTGCCTCACCGAAGCGCTGTCATTTCCGGCTGCCAAATCGACTGACGCATCAGCGCCGGCACGCCTTAAAAGTAGCTGCAATGACTGGAGCCTCTTCAGTGTGAATGGAAGCACTGCAGCCGCCAACATGCTTCAAACACATTTTCGCTTTTGGATGCAGATCTTTATCGGATTCGCTGCGTGGGACAACCTGACCGGTGCTGCCCATGCGCTAGTGCTGACTGTTCCGGCAGCAAATGGTGGAGGTACCAGCTCGCCCGACCGGTCGACCGAGGACCCGTTCCACTGTGTGGCCACCGAAGCCATCTTTCATGCAAGCGGACCATGCCTCACCGAAGCGCTGTCACTTCCGGCTGCCAAATCGACAGACGCATCAACGCCGGCACGCCTTAAAAGTAGGTGGAATGACTGGCGTCTTTTCAGTGTGAATGGAAGCACTGCAGCCGCCGACATGCTTCAAACACATTTTCTTTTTTGGATGAATCTTTATCGGATTCGCTGCGTGGGACAACCTGACCGGTGCTGCCCATGCGCAAGTGCTGACTGTTCCGGCAGCAAATGGTGGAGGTACCAGCTCGCCCGACCGGTCGACCGAGGACCCGTTCCACTCTGAGGCCACCGAAGCCTTCTTCCATGCAAGCGGACCATGCCTCACCGAAGCGCTGTCATTTCCGGCTGCCAAATCGAATGACGCATCAACGGCGGCACGCCTTAAAAGTAGCTGGAATGACTGGCGCCTCTTCAGTGGGAATGGAAGCACTGCAGCCGCCAACATGCTTCAAACACATTTTCGTTTTTGGATGCAGATCTTTATCGGATTCGCTGCGTGGGACAACCTGACCTGTGGGTGGGTGGCTAAACTTTATTGATTCACGAGAGAATCATGTGAGGGGGGGAGGGGAGAAATGGAAGCAGGACGACGATGGGCCCTCAGGCCGCTCTAGACGGCCGGGCACATTTGTGCTTCGGCGACCCCTGTGGCCCAGCCCACTGTCCTAAGCTGTAAGTCCGGTTTACCCGTGCTGCCCATGCGGAAGTGCTGACTGTTCCGGCACCAAATGGTGGAGGTACCAGCTCGCCCGACCGGTTGACCGAGGACCCGTTTCACTGTGAGGCCACCGAAGCCTTCTTTCATGCAAGTGGACCATGCCTCACCGAAGCGCTGTCATTTCCGGCTGCCAAATCGACAGACGCATCAACGCCGGCACTCCTTAAAAGTAGCTGCAATGACTGGAGCCTCTTCAGTGTGAATGGAAGCACTGCAGATGCCAACATGCTTCAAACACATTTTCGCTTTTGGATGCAGATCTTCATCGGATTCGCTGCGTGGGACAACCTGACCGGTGCTGCCCATGCGCTAGTGCTGACTGTTCCGGCAGCAAATGGTGGAGGTACCAGCTCACCCGACCGGTCGACCGAGGACCCGTTCCGCTGTGAGGCCACCGAAGCCTTCTTTCATGCAAGGAGACCATGCCTCACCGAAGCGCTGTCATTTCCGGCTGCCAAATCGACAGACGCATCAGCGCCGGCACGCTTTAAAAGTAGGTGGAATGACTGGCGCCTTTTCAGTGTGAATGGAAGCACTGCAGCCGCCAACATGCTTCAAACACATTTTCGTTTTTGGATGAAGATCTTTATCGGATTCGCTGCGTGGGACAACCTGACCGGTGCTGCCCATGCGCTAGTGCTGACTGTTCCGGCAGCAAATGGTGGAGGTACCAGCTCGCCCGACCGGTCGACCGAGGACGCGTTCCACTGTGAGGCCACCGAAGCCATCTTTCATGCAAGCGGAACATGCCTCACCGAAGCGCTGTCACTTCCGGCTGCCAAATCGACAGACGCATCAACGCCGGCACGCCTAAAAGTAGCTGAATGACTGGCGCCTCTTCGGTGGGAATGGAAGCCCTGCAGCCGGCAACATGCTTCAAACACATTTTCGTTTTTGGATGAAGATCTTTATCGGATTCGCTGCGTGGGACAACCTGACCGGTGCTGCCATGCGCAAGTGCGGACTGTTCCGGCAGCAAATGGTGGAGGTACGAGCTCGCCCGACTGGTCGACCGAAGGACTCGTTCCACTGTGAGGCCACCGAAGCCTTCTTTCATGCAAGCGGACCGTGCCTCACCGAAGCGCTGTCATTTCCGGCTGCCAAATCGACTGACGCATCAGCGCCGGCACGCCTTAAAAGTAGCTGCAATGACTGGAGCCTCTTCAGTGTGAATGGAAGCACTGCAGCCGCCAACATGCTTCAAACACATTTTCGCTTTTGGATGCAGATCTTTATCGGATTCGCTGCGTGGGACAACCTGACCGGTGCTGCCCATGCGCTAGTGCTGACTGTTCCGGCAGCAAATGGTGGAGGTACCAGCTCGCCCGACCGGTCGACCGAGGACCCGTTCCACTGTGTGGCCACCGAAGCCATCTTTCATGCAAGCGGACCATGCCTCACCGAAGCGCTGTCACTTCCGGCTGCCAAATCGACAGACGCATCAACGCCGGCACGCCTTAAAAGTAGGTGGAATGACTGGCGTCTTTTCAGTGTGAATGGAAGCACTGCAGCCGCCGACATGCTTCAAACACATTTTCTTTTTTGGATGAATCTTTATCGGATTCGCTGCGTGGGACAACCTGACCGGTGCTGCCCATGCGCAAGTGCTGACTGTTCCGGCAGCAAATGGTGGAGGTACCAGCTCGCCCGACCGGTCGACCGAGGACCCGTTCCACTCTGAGGCCACCGAAGCCTTCTTCCATGCAAGCGGACCATGCCTCACCGAAGCGCTGTCATTTCCGGCTGCCAAATCGAATGACGCATCAACGGCGGCACGCCTTAAAAGTAGCTGGAATGACTGGCGCCTCTTCAGTGGGAATGGAAGCACTGCAGCCGCCAACATGCTTCAAACACATTTTCGTTTTTGGATGCAGATCTTTATCGGATTCGCTGCGTGGGACAACCTGACCTGTGGGTGGGTGGCTAAACTTTATTGATTCACGAGAGAATCATGTGAGGGGGGGAGGGGAGAAATGGAAGCAGGACGACGATGGGCCCTCAGGCCGCTCTAGACGGCCGGGCACATTTGTGCTTCGGCGACCCCTGTGGCCCAGCCCACTGTCCTAAGATGTAAGTCCGGTTTACCCGTGCTGCCCATGCGGAAGTGCTGACTGTTCCGGCACCAAATGGTGGAGGTACCAGCTCGCCCGACCGGTTGACCGAGGACCCGTTTCACTGTGAGGCCACCGAAGCCTTCTTTCATGCAAGTGGACCATGCCTCACCGAAGCGCTGTCATTTCCGGCTGCCAAATCGACAGACGCATCAACGCCGGCACTCCTTAAAAGTAGCTGCAATGACTGGAGCCTCTTCAGTGTGAATGGAAGCACTGCAGATGCCAACATGCTTCAAACACATTTTCGCTTTTGGATGCAGATCTTTATCGGATTCGCTGCGTGGGACAACCTGACCGGTGCTGCCCATGCGCTAGTGCTGACTGTTCCGGCAGCAAATGGTGGAGGTACCAGCTCGCCCGACCGGTCGACCGAGGACCCGTTCCGCTGTGAGGCCACCGAAGCCTTCTTTCATGCAAGCAGACCATGCCTCGCCGAAGCGCTGTCATTTCCGGCTGGTAAATCGACAGATGCATCAACGCCGGCACGCCTAAAAGTAGCTGAAATGACTGGCGCCTCTTCGGTGGGAATGGAAGCCCTGCAGCCGGCAACATGCTTCAAACACATTTTCGTTTTTGGATGCAGATCTTTATCGGATTCGCTGCGTGGGACAACCTGACCGGTGCTGCCCATGCGCTAGTGCTGACTGTTCCGGCAGCAAATGGTGGAGCTACCAGCTCGCCCGACCGGTCGACCGAGGACCCGTTCCACTGTGAGGCCACCGAAGCCATCTTTCATGCAAGCGGACCATGCCTCACCGAAGCGCTGTCATTTCCGGCTGCCAAATCGACAGACGCATCAACGCCGGCACGCCTTAAAGGTAGCTGGAATGACTGGCGCCCCTTCAGAGGGAATGGAAGCACTGCAGCCGCCAACATGGTTCAAACACATTTTCGTTTTTGGATGAAGATCTTTATCGGATTCGCTGCGTGGGACAACCTGACCGGTGCTGCCCATGCGCTAGTGCTGACTGTTCCGGCAGCAAATGGTGGAGGTACCAGCTCACCCGACCGGTCGACCGAGGACCCGTTCCGCTGTGAGGCCACCGAAGCCTTCTTTCATGCAAGGAGACCATGCCTCACCGAAGCGCTGTCATTTCCGGCTGCAAATCGACAGACGCATCAGCGCCGGCACGCCTTAAAAGTAGGTGGAATGACTGGCGCCTTTTCAGTGTGAATGGAAGCACTGCAGCCGCCAACATGCTTCAAACACATTTTCGTTTTTGGATGAAGATCTTTATCGGATTCGCTGCGTGGGACAACCTGACCGGTGCTGCCCATGCGCTAGTGCTGACTGTTCCGGCAGCAAATGGTGGAGGTACCAGCTCGCCCGACCGGTCGACCGAGGACGCGTTCCACTGTGAGGCCACCGAAGCCATCTTTCATGCAAGCGGAACATGCCTCACCGAAGCGCTGTCACTTCCGGCTGCCAAATCGACAGACGCATCAACGCCGGCACGCCTTAAAAGTAGGTGGAATGACTGGCGCCTTTTCAGTGTGAATGGAAGCACTGCAGCCGCCGACATGCTTCAAACACATTTTCGTTTTTGGATGCAGATCTTTATCGGATTCGCTGCGTGGGACAACCTGACCGGTGCTGCCCATGCGCAAGTGCTGACTGTTCCGGCAGCAAATGGTGGAGGTACCAGCTCGCCCGACCGGTCGACCGAGGACCCGTTCCACTCTGAGGCCACCAAAGCCTTCTTCCATGCAAGCGGACCATGCCTCACCGAAGCGCTGTCATTTCCGGCTGCCAAATCGAATGACGCATCAACGGCGGCACGCCTTAAAAGTAGCTGGAATGACTGGCGCCTCTTCAGTGGGAATGGAAGCACTGCAGCCGCCAAGATGCTTCAAACACATTTTCGTTTTTGGATGCAGTTCTTTATCGGATTCGCTGCGTGGGACAACCTGACCGGTGGGTGGGTGGCTAAACTTTATTGATTCACGAGAGAATCATGTGAGGGGGGGAGGGGAGAAAGGGAAGCAGGACGACGATGGGCCCTCAGGCCGCTCTAGACGGCCGGGCACATTTGTGCTTCGGCGACCCCTGTGGCCCAGCCCACTGTCCTAAGCTGTAAGTCCGGTTTACCGGTGCTGCCCATGCGCAAGTGCTGACTGTTCCGGCACCAAATGGTGGAGGTACCAGCTCGCCCGACCGGTTGACCGAGGACCCGTTTCACTGTGAGGCCACTGAAGCCTTCTTTCATGCAAGTGGACCATGCCTCACCGAAGCGCTGTCATTTCCGGCTGCCAAATCGACAGACGCATCAACGCCGGCACGCCTTAAAAGTAGCTGCACTGACTGGAGCCTCTTCAGTGTGAATGGAAGCACTGCAGATGCCAACATGCTTCAAACACATTTTCGCTTTTGGATGCAGATCTTTATCGGATTCGCTGCGTGGGACAACCTGACCGGTGCTGCCCATGCGCTAGTGCTGACTGTTCCGGCAGCAAATGGTGGAGGTACCAGCTCGCCCGACCGGTCGACCGAGGACCCGTTCCGCTGTGAGGCCACCGAAGCCTTCTTTCATGCAAGCAGACCATGCCTCACCGAAGCGCTGTCATTTCCGGCTGCCAAATCGACAGACGCATCAGCGCCGGCACGCCTTAAAAGTAGGTGGAATGACTGGCGCCTTTTCAGTGTGAATGGAAGCACTGCAGCCGCCGACATGCTTCAAACACATTTTCGTTTTTGGATGCAAATCTTTATCGGATTCGCTGCGTGGGACAACCTGACCGGTGGGTGGGTGGCTAAACTTTATTGAATCACGAGAGAATCATGTGAGGGGGGGAGGGGAGAAAGGGAAGCAGGACGACGATGGGCCCTCAGGCCGCTCTAGAAGGCCGGGCACATTTGTGCTTCGGCGACCCCTGTGGCCCAGCCCACTGTCCTAAGCTGTAAGTCCGGGTGACCGGTGCTGCCCATGCGCAAGTGCTGACTGTTCCGGCACCAAATGGTGGAGGTACCAGCTCGCCCGACCGGTTGACCGAGGACCCGTTTGACTGTGAGGCCACCGAAGCCTTCTTTCATGCAAGTGGACCATCCCTCACCGAAGCGCTGTCATTTCCGGCTGCCAAATCAACAGACGCATCAACGCCGGCACGCCTTAAAAGTAGCTGGAATGACTGGCGCCTTTCAGTGGGAATGGAAGAACTGCCTTCGCCAGCATGCTTCAAACACATTTTTGTTTTTGGATGCAGATCTTTATCGGATTCGCTGCGTGGGACAACCTGACCGGTGCGGCCCATGCGCAAGTGCTGACTGTTCCGGCACCAAATGGTGGAGGTACCAGCTCGCCCGACCGGTTGACCGAGGACCCGTTTTACTGTGACGCCACCGAAGCCTTCTTTCAATGCAAGCGGACCATGCCTCACCGAAGCGCTGTCATTTCCGGCTGCCAAATCGACAGACGCATCAACGGCGGCACGCCTTAAAGTAGCTGCAATGACTGGCGCCTCTTCAGTGTGAATGGAAGCACTGCAGCCTGCCAACATGCTTCAAACACATTTTCGCTTTTTGGATGCAGATCTTTATCGGATTCGCTGCGTGGGACAACCTGACCGGTGCAGCCCATGCGCTAGTGCTGACTGTTCCGGCAGCAAATGGTGGAGGTACCAGCTCGCCCGACCGGTCGACCGAGGACCCGTTCCGCTGTGAGGCCACCGAAGCCTTCTTTCATGGCAAGCAGACCATGCCTCGCCGAAGCGCTGTCATTTCCGGCTGGTAAATCGACAGATCCATCAACGCCGACACGCCTAAAAGTAGCTGAAATGACTGGCGCCTCTTCGGTGGGAATGGAAGCCCTGCAGCCGGCAATCTGCTTCAAACACATTTTCGTTTTTGGATGCAGATCTTTATCGGATTCGCTGCGTGGGACAACCTGACCGGTGCTGCCCATGCGCTAGTGCTGACTGTTCCGGCAGCAAATGGTGGAGCTACCAGCTCGCCCGACCGGTCGACCAAGGACCCGTTCCACTGTGAGGCCACCGAAGCCATCTTTCATGCAAGCGGACCATGCCTGACCGAAGCGCTGTCATTTCCGGCTGCCAAATCGACAGACGCATCAACGCCGGCACGCCTTAAAGGTAGCTGGAATGACTGGCGCCCCTTCAGTGGGAATGGAAGCACTGCAGCCGCCAACATGCTTCAAACACATTTTCGTTTTTGGATGAAGATCTTTATCGGATTCGCTGCGTGGGACAACCTGACCGGTGCTGCCCATGCGCTAGTGCTGACTGTTCCGGCAGCAAATGGTGGAGGTACCAGCTCGCCCGACCGGTCGACCGAGGACGCGTTCCACTGTGAGGCCACCGAAGCCATCTTTCATGCAAGCGGACCATGCCTCACCGAAGCGCTGTCACTTCCGGCTGCCAAATCGACAGACGCATCAACGCCGGCACGCCTTAAAAGTAGGTGGAATGACTGGCGCCTTTTCAGTGTGAATGGAAGCACTGCAGCCGCCGACATGCTTCAAACACATTTTCGTTTTTGGATGCAGATCTTTATCGGATTCGCTGCGTGGAACAACCTGACCGGTGCTGCCCATGCGCAAGTGCTGACTGTTCCGGCAGCAAATGGTGAAGGTACCAGCTCGCCCGACCGGTCGACCGAGGACCCGTTCCACTCTGAGGCCACCGAAGCCTTCTTCCATGCAAGCGGACCATGCCTCACCGAAGCGCTGTCATTTCCGGCTGCCAAATCGAATGACGCATCAACGGCGGCACGCCTTAAAAGTAGCTGGAATGACTGGCGCCTCTTCAGTGGGAATGGAAGCACTGCAGCCGCCAACATGCTTCAAACACATTTTCGTTTTTGGATGCAGATCTTTGTCGGATTCGCTGCGTGGGACAACCTGACCGGTGGGTGGGTGGCTAAACTTTATTGATTCACGAGAGAATCATGTGAGGGGGGGAGGGGAGAAAGGGAAGCAGGACGACGATGGGCCCTCAGGCCGCTCTAGACGGCCGGGCACATTTGTGCTTCGGCGACCCCTGTGGCCCAGCCCACTGTCCTAAGCTGTAAGTCCGGTTGACCGGTGCTGCCCATGCGCAAGTGCTGACTGTTCCGGCACCAAATGGTGGAGGTACCAGCTCGCCCGACCGGTTGACAGAGGACCCGTTTCACTGTGAGGCCACCGAAGCCTTCTTTCATGCAAGTGAACCATGCCTCACCGAAGCGCTGTCATTTCCGGTTGCCAAATCGAGAGACGCATCAACGCCGGCACGCCTTAAAAGTAGCTGCAATGACTGGAGCCTCTTCAGTGTGAATGGAAGCACTTCAGATGCCAACATTCTTCAAACACATTTTCGCTTTTGGATGCAGATCTTTATCGGATTCGCTGCGTGGGACAACCTGACCGGTGCTGCCCATGCGCTAGTGCTGACTGTTCCGGCAGCAAATGGTGGAGGTACCAGCTCGCCCGAACGGTCGACCGAGGACCCGTTCCGCTGTGAGGCCACCGAAGCCTTCTTTCATGCAAGGAGACCATGCCTCACCGAAGCGCTGTCATTTCCGGCTGCCAAATCGACAGACGCATCAGCGCCGGCACGCCTTAAAAGTAGGTGGAATGACTGGCGCCTTTTCAGTGTGAATGGAAGCACTGCAGCCGCCGACATGCTTCAAACACATTTTCGTTTTTGGATGCAAATCTTTATCGGATTCGCGGCGTGGGACAACCTGACCGGTGCTGCCCATGCGCAAGTGCTGACTGTTCCGGCAGCAAATGGTGGAGGTACCAGCTCGCCCGACCGGTCGACCGAGGACCCGTTCCACTGTGAGGCCACCGAAGCCATCTTTCATGCAAGCGGACCATGCCTCACCGAAGCGCTGTCACTTCCGGCTGCCAAATCGACAGACGCATCAACGCCGGCACGCCTTAAAAGTAGGTGGAATGACTGGCGCCTTTTCAGTGTGAATGAAAGCACTGCAGCCGCCGACATGCTTCAAACACATTTTCGTTTTTGGATGCAGATCTTTATCGGATTCGCTGCGTGGGACAACCTGACCGGTGCTGCCCATGCGCAAGTGCTGACTGTTCCGGCAGCAAATGGTGGAGGTACCAGCTCGCCCGACCGGTCGACCGAGGACCCGTTCCACTCTGAGGCCACCGAAGCCTTCTTCCATGCAAGCGGACCATGCCTCACCGAAGCGCTGTCATTTCCGGCTGCCAAATCGAATGACGCATCAACGGCGGCACGCCTTAAAAGTACCTGGAATGACTGGCGCCTCTTCAGTGGGAATGGAAGCACTGCAGCCGCCAACATGCTTCAAACACATTTTCGTTTTTGGATGCAGATCTTTATCGGATTCGCTGCGTGGGACAACCTGACCGGTGGGTGGGTGGCTAAACTTTATTGATTCACGAGAGAATCATGTGAGGGGGGGTGGGGAGAAAGGGAAGCAGGACGACGATGGGCCCTCAGGCCGCTCTAGATGGCCGGGCACATTTGTGCTTCGGCGACCCCTGTGGCCCAGCCCACTGTCCTAAGCTGTAAGTCCGGTTTACCGGTGCTGCCCATGCGGAAGTGCTGACTGTTCCGGCACCAATGGTGGAGGTACCAGCTCGCCCGACCGGTTGACCGAGGACCCGTTTCACTGTGAGGCCACCGAAGCCTTCTTTCATGCAAGTGACCATGCCTCACCGAAGCGCTGTCATTTCCGGCTGCCAAATCGACAGACGCATCAACGCCGGCACGCCTTAAAAGTAGCTGCAATGACTGGCGCCTCTTCAGTGTGAATGGAAGCACTGCAGCTGCCAACATGCTTCAAACACATTTTCGCTTTTGGATGCAGATCTTTATCGGATTCGCTGCGTGGGACAACCTGACCGGTGCTGCCCATGCGCTAGTGCTGACTGTTCCGGCAGCAAATGGTGGAGGTACCAGCTCGCCCGACCGGTCGACCGAGGACCCGTTCCACTGTGAGGCCACCGAAGCCTTCTTTCATGCAAGCGGACCATGCCTCACCGAAGCGCTGTCATTTCCGGCTGCCAAATCGACAGACGCATCAACGCCGGCACGCCTTAAAAGTAGGTGGAATGACTGGCGCCTTTTCAGTGTGAATGGAAGCACTGCAGCCGCCGACATGCTTCAAACACATTTTCGTTTTTGGATGCAGATCTTTATCGGATTCGCTGCGTGGGACAACCTGACCGGTGCTGCCCATTCGCAAGTGCTGAGTGTTCCGGCAGCAAATGGTGGAGGTACCAGCTCGCCCGACCGGTCGACCGAGGACCCGTTCCAATCTGAGGCCACCGAAGCCTTCTTCAATGCAAGCGGACCATGCCTCACCGATGCGCTGTCATTTCCGGCTGCCAAATCGACAGACGCATCAACGGCGGCACGCCTTAAAGGTAGCTGGAATGACTGGCGCCTCTTCAGTGGGAATGGAAGCACTGCAGCCGCCAACATGCTTCAAACACATTTTCGTTTTTGGATGCAGATCTTTATCGGAGGGATCGTATCCCGGCCCCGGCGGCTGCATTTCGATGGAGGCGAAATGCAAAAACGCCCGTGTGCTTGCGTTGTAGTGCACGTTAAAGAACCCCAGGTGGTCGAAATTAATCCGGAGCCCTCCACTACGGCGTGCCTCATAATCAGAACTGGTTTTGGCACGTAAAACCCCATAAAGAAGAAGAAAGAAGATCTTTATCGGATTCGCTGCGTGGGACAACCTGACCGGTGGGTGGGTGGCTAAACTTTATTGAATCACGAGAGAATCATGTGAGGGGGGGAGGGGAGAAAGGGAAGCAGGACGACGATGGGCCCTCAGGCCGCTCTAGACGGCCGGGCACATTTGTGCTTCGGCGACCCCTGTGGCCCAGCCCACTGTCCTAAGCTGTAAGTCCGGGTGACCGGTGCTGCCCATGCGCAAGTGCTGACTGTTCCGGCACCAAATGGTGGAGGTACCAGCTCGCCCGACTGGTTGACCGCGGACCCGTTTGACTGTGAGGCCACCGAAGCCTTCTTTCATGCAAGTGGACCATCCCTCACTGAAGCGCTGTCATTTCCGGCTGCCAAATCGACAGACGCATCAACGCCGGCACGCCTTAAAAGTAGCTGGAATGACTGGCGCCTTTCAGTGGGAATGGAAGCACTGCCTTCGCCAGCATGCTTCAAACACATTTTCGTTTTTGGATGCATATCTTTATCGGATTCGCTGCGTGGGACAACCTGACCGGTGCTGCCCATGCGCAAGTGCTGACTGTTCCGGCACCAAATGGTGGAGGTACCAGCTCGCCCGACCGGTTAACCGAGGACCCGTTTCACTGTGACGCCACCGAAGCCTTCTTTCAAGCAAGTGGACCATGCCTCACCGAAGCGCTGTCATTTCCGGCTGCCAAATCGACAGACGCATCAACGCCGGCACGCCTTAAAAGTAGCTGCAAGGACTGGAGCCTCTTCAGTGTGAATGGAAGCACTGCAGATGCCAACATGCTTCAAACACATTTTCGCTTTTGGATGCAGATCTTTATCGGATTCGCTGCGTGGGACAACCTGACCGGTGCTGCCCATGCGCTAGTGCTGACTGTTTTGGCAGCAAATGGTGGAGGTACCAGCTCGCCCGACCGGTCGACCGAGGACCCGTTCCGCTGTGAGGCCACCGAAGCCTTCTTTCATGCAAGCAGACCATGCCTCGCCGAAGCGCTGTCATTTCCGGCTGGTAAATCGACAGATCCATCAACGCCGGCACGCCTAAAAGTAGCTGAAATGACTGGCGCCTCTTCGGTGGGAATGGAAGCCCTGCAGCCGGCAACATGCTTCAAACACATTTTCGTTTTTGGATGCAGATCTTTATCGGATTCGCTGCGTGGGACAACCTGACCGGTGCTACCCATGCGCTAGTGCTGACTGTTCCGGCAGCAAATGGTGGAGCTACCAGCTCGCCCGACCGGTCGACCGAGGACCCGTTCCACTGTGAGGCCACCGAAGCCATCTTTCATGCAAGCGGACCATGCCTCACCGAAGCGCTGTCATTTCCGGCTGCCAAATCGACAGACGCATCAACGCCGGCACGCCTTAAAGGTAGCTGGAATGACTGGCGCCCTTTCAGTGGGAATGGAAGCACTGCAGCCGCCAACATGCTTCAAACACATTTTCGTTTTTGGATGAAGATCTTTATCGGATTCGCTGCGTGGGACAACCTGACCGGTGCTGCCCATGCGCTAGTGCTGACTGTTCAGGCAGCAAATGGTGGAGGTACCAGCTCGCCCGACCGGTCGACCGAGGACGCGTTCCACTATGAGGCCACCGAAGCCATCTTTCATGCAAGCGGACCATGCCTCACCGAAGCGCTGTCACTTCCGGCTGCCAAATCGACAGACGCATCAACGCCGGCACGCCTTAAAAGTAGGTGGAATGACTGGCGCCTTTTCAGTGTGAATGGAAGCACTGCAGCCGCCGACATGCTTCAAACACATTTTCGTTTTTGGATGCAGATCTTTATCGGATTCGCTGCGTGGGACAACCTGACCGGTGGGTGGGTGGCTAAACTTTATTGATTCACGAGAGAATCATGTGAGGGGGGGAGGGGAGAAAGGGAAGCAGGACGACGATGGGCCCTCAGGCCGCTCTAGACGGCCGGGCACATTTGTGCTTCGGCGACCCCTGTGGCCCAGCCCACTGTCCTAAGCTGTAAGTCCGGTTGACCGGTGCTGCCCATGCGCAAGTGCTGACTGTTCCGGCACCAAATGGTGGAGGTACCAGCTCGCCCGACCGGTCGACCGAGGACCCGTTTCACTGTGAGGCCACCGAAGCCTTCTTTCATGCAAGTGAACCATGCCTCACCGAAGCGCTGTCATTTCCGGTTGCCAAATCGACAGACGCATCAACGCCGGCACGCCTTAAAAGTAGCTGCAATGACTGGAGCCTCTTCAGTGTGAATGGAAGCACTGCAGATGCCAACATTCTTCAAACACATTTTCGCTTTTGGATGCAGATCTTTATCGGATTCGCTGCGTGGGACAACCTGACCGGTGCTGCCCATGCGCTAGTGCTGACTGTTCCGGCAGCAAATGGTGGAGGTACCAGCTCGCCCGACCGGTCGACCGAGGACCCGTTCCGCTGTGAGGCCACCGAAGCCTTCTTTCATGCAAGGAGACCATGCCTCACCGAAGCGCTGTCATTTCCGGCTGCCAAATCGACAGACGCATCAGCGCCGGCACGCCTTAAAAGTAGGTGGAATGACTGGCGCCTTTTCAGTGTGAATGGAAGCACTGCAGCCGCCAACATGCTTCAAACACATTTTCGTTTTTGGATGAAGATCTTTATCGGATTCGCTGCGTGGGACAACCTGACCGGTGCTGCCCATGCGCTTGTGCTGACTGTTCCGGCAGCAAATGGTGGAGGTACCAGCTCGTCCGACCGGTCGACCGAGGACGCGTTCCACTGTGAGGCCACCGAAGCCATCTTTCATGCAAGCGGACCATGCCTCACCAAAGCGCTGTCACTTCCGGCTGCCAAATCGACAGAGGCATCAACTCCGGCACGCCTTAAAAGTAGGTGGAATGACTGGCGCCTTTTCAGTGTAAATGGAAGCACTGCAGCCGCCGACATGCTTCAAACACATTTTCGTTTTTGGATGCAGATCTTTATCGGATTCGCTGCGTGGGACAACCTGACCGGTGCTGCCCATGCGCAAGTGCTGACTGTTCCGGCAGCAAATGGTGGAGGTACCAGCTCGCCCGACCGGTCGACCGAGGACCCGTTCCACTCTGAGGCCACCGAAGCCTTCTTCCATGCAAGCGGACCATGCCTCACCGAAGCGCTGTCATTTCCGGCTGCCAAATCGAATGACGCATCAACGGCGGCACGCCTTAAAAGTAGCTGGAATGACTGGCGCCTCTTCAGTGGGAATGGAAGCACTGCAGCCGCCAACATGCTTCAAACACATTTTCGTTTTTGGATGCAGATCTTTATCGGATTCGCTGCGTGGGACAACCTGACCGGTGGGTGGGTGGCTAAACTTTATTGATTCACGAGAGAATCATTTGAAGGGGGGAGGGGAGAAAGGGAAGCAGGACGACGATGGGCCCTCAGGCCGCTCTAGACGGCCGGGCACATTTGTGCTTCGGCGACCCCTGTGGCCCAGCCCACTGTCCTAAGTTGTAAGTCCGGTTGACCGGTGCTGCCCATGCGCAAGTGCTGACTGTTCCGGCACCAAATGGTGGAGGTACCAGCTCGCCCGACCGGTTGACCGAGGACCCGTTTCACTGTGAGGCCACCGAAGCCTTCTTTCATGCAAGTGGACCATGCCTCACCGAAGCGCTGTCATTTCCGGTTGCCAAATCGACAGACGCATCAACGCCGGCACGCCTTAAAAGTAGCTGCAATGACTGGAGCCTCTTCAGTGTGAATGGAAGCACTGCAGAGGCCAACATTTTCAAACACATTTTCGCTTTTGGATGCAGATCTTTATCGGATTCGCTGCGTGGGACAACCTGACCGGTGCTGCCCATGCGCTAGTGCTGACTGTTCCGGCAGCAAATGGTGGAGGTACCAGCTCGCCCGACCGGTCGACCGAGGACCCGTTCCGCTGTGAGGCCACCGAAGCCTTCTTTCATGCAAGGAGACCATGCCTCACCGAAGCGCTGTCATTTCCGGCTGCCAAATCGACAGACGCATCAGCGCCGGCACGCCTTAAAAGTAGGTGGAATGACTGGCGCCTTTTCAGTGTGAATGGAAGCACTGCAGCCGCCGACATGCTTCAAACACATTTTCGTTTTTGGATGCAAATCTTTATCGGATTCGCGGCGTGGGACAACCTGACCGGTGCTGCCCATGCGCAAGTGCTGACTGTTCCGGCAGCAAATGGTGGAGGTACCAGCTCGCCCGACCGGTCGACCGAGGACCCGTTCCACTGTGAGGCCACCGAAGCCATCTTTCATGCAAGCGGACCATGCCTCACCGAAGCGCTGTCACTTCCGGCTGCCAAATCGACAGACGCATCAACGCCGGCACGCCTTAAAAGTAGGTGGAATGACTGGCGCCTTTTCAGTGTGAATGAAAGCACTGCAGCCGCCGACATGCTTCAAACACATTTTCGTTTTTGGATGCAGATCTTTATCGGATTCGCTGCGTGGGACAACCTGACCGGTGCTGCCCATGCGTAAGTGCTGACTGTTCCGGCAGCAAATGGTGGAGGTACCAGCTCGCCCGACCGGTCGACCGAGGACCCGTTCCACTCTGAGGCCACCGAAGCCTTCTTCCATGCAAGCGGACCATGCCTCACCGAAGCGCTGTCATTTCCGGCTGCCAAATCAAATGACGCATCAACGGCGGCACGCCTTAAAAGTACCTGGAATGACTGGCGCCTCTTCAGTGGGAATGGAAGCACTGCAGCCGCCAACATGCTTCAAACACATTTTCATTTTTGGATGCAGACCTTTGTCGGATTCGCTGCGTGGGACAACCTGACGGGTGGGTGGGTGGCTAAACTTTATTGATTCACGAGAGAATCATGTGAGGGGGGGAGGGGAGAAAGGGAAGCAGGACGACGATGGGCCCTCAGGCCGCTCTAGACGGCCGGGCACATTTGTGCTTCGGCGACCCCTGTGGCCCAGCCCACTGTCCTAAGCTGTAAGTCCGGTTTACCGGTGCTGCCCATGCGCAAGTGCTGACTGTTCCGGCACCAAATGGTGGAGGTACCAGCTCGCCCGACCGGTTGACCGAGGACCCGTTTCACTGTGAGGCCACCGAAGCCTTCTTTCATGCAAGTGGACCATGCCTCACCGAAGCGCTGTCATTTCCGGCTGCCAAATCGACAGACGCATCAGCGCCGGCACGCCTTAAAAGTAGGTGGAAAGACTGGCGCCTTTTCAGTGTGAATGGAAGCACTGCAGCCGCCGACATGCTTCAAACACATTTTCGTTTTTGGATGCAAATCTTTATCGGATTCGCTGCGTGGGACAACCTGACCGGTGCTGCCCATGCGCAAGTGCTGAGTGTTCCGGCAGCAAATGGTGGAGGTACCAGCTCGCCCGACCGGTCGACCGAGGACCCGTTCCACTCTGAGGCCACCGAAGCCTTCTTCCATGCAAGCGGACCATGCCTCACCGAAGCGCTGTCATTTCCGGCTGCCAAATCGACAGACGCATCAACGGCGGCACGCCTTAAAGGTAGCTGGAATGACTGGCGCCTCTTCGGTGGGAATGGAAGCACTGCAGCCGCCAACATGCTTCAAACACATTTTCGTTTTTGGATGAAGATCTTTATCGGATTCGCTGCGTGGGACAACCTGACCGGTGCTGCCATGCGCAAGTGCTGACTGTTCCGGCAGCAAATGGTGGAGGTACGAGCTCGCCCGACCGGTCGACCGAAGACCCGTTCCACTGTGAGGCCACCGAGCCTTCTTTCATGCAAGCGGACCATGCCTCACCGAAGCGCTGTCATTTCCGGCTGCCAAATCGACTGACGCATCATCGCCGGCACGCCTTAAAAGTAGCTGCAATGACTGGAGCCTCTTCAGTGTGAATGGAAGCACTGCAGCCGCCAACATGCTTCAAACACATTTTCGCTTTTGTATGCAGATCTTTATCGGATTCGCTGCGTGGGACAACCTGACCGGTGCTGCCCATGCGCTAGTGCTGACTGTTCCGGCAGCAAATTGTGGAGGTACCAGCTCACCCGACCGGTCGACCGAGGACCCGTTCCACTGTGAGGCCACCGAAGCCATCTTTCATGCAAGCGGACCATGCCTCACCGAAGCGCTGTCACTTCCGGCTGCCAAATCGACAGACGCATCAACGCCGGCACGCCTTAAAAGTAGGTGGAATGACTGGCGCCTTTCAGTGTGAATGGAAGCACTGCAGCCGCCGACATGCTTCAAACACATTTTCGTTTTGGATGCAGATCTTTATCGGATTCGCTGCGTGGGACAACCTGACCGGTGCTGCCCATGCGCAAGTGCTGACTGTTCCGGCGCAAATGGGTGGAGGTACCAGCTCGCCCGCCGGTCGACCGAGGACCCGTTCCACTCTGAGGCCACCGAAGCCTTCTTCCATGCAAGCGGACCATGCCTCACCGAAGCGCTGTCATTACCGGCTGCCAAATCGAATGACGCATCAACGCCGGCACGCCTTAAAGTAGCTGGAATGACTGGCGCCTCTTCAGTGGGAATGGAAGCACTGCAGCCGCCAACATGCTTCAAACACATTTTCGTTTTTGTGATGCAGATCTTTATCGGATTCGCTGCGTGGGACAACCTGGGAGAAAGGGAAGCAGGACGACGATGGGCCCTCAGGCCGCTCTAGACGGCCGGGCACATTTGTGCTTCGGCGACCCTGTGGCAGCCCACTGTCCTAAGCTGTAAGTCGGTTGACCGGTGCTGCCCATGCGCAAGTGCTGACTGTTCCGGCACCAAACGGTGGAGGTACCAGCTCGCCCGACCGGTGACCGAGGACCCGTTTCACTGTGAGGCCACCGAAGCCTTCTTTCATGCAAGTGGACCATGCCTCACCGAAGCGCTGTCATTTCCGGTTGCCAAAATCGAAGACGCATCAACGCCGGCACGCTTAAAAGTAGCTGCAATGACTGGAGCCTCTTCAGTGTGAATGGAAGCACTGCAGATGCCAACATGCTTCAAACACATTTTCGCTTTTGGATGCAGATCTTATCGGATTCGCTGCGTGGGACAACCTGACCGGTGCTGCCCATGCGCTAGGCTGACTGTTCCGGCAGCAAATGGTGGATGGTACCAGCTCGCCCGACCGGTCGACCGAGGACCCGTTCCACTGTGAGGCCACCGAAGCCTTCTTTCATGCAAGCGGACCATGCCTCACCGAAGCGCTGTCATTCCGGCTGCCAAATCGACAGACGCATCCACGGCCGGCACGCCTTAAAGTAGCTGGAATGACTGGCGCCTCTTCAGTGTGAATGGAAGCACTGCAGCCGCCAACATGCTTCAAACACATTTTCGTTTTTGGATGAAGATCTTTATCGGATTCGCTGCGTGGGACAACCTGACCGGTGCTGCCATGCGCTAGTGCTGACTGTTCCGGCAGCAAATGGTGGAGGTACCAGCTCGCCCGACCGGTCGACCGAGGACCGTTCCACTGTGAGGCCACCGAAGCCATCTTTCATGCAAGCGGACCCATGCCTCACCGAAGCGCTGTCACTTCCGGCTGCCAAATCGACAGACGCATCAACGCCGGCACGCCTTAAAAGTAGGCTGGAATGACTGGCGCATTTCAGTGTGAAATGGAAGCACTTGCAGCCGCCGAACATGCTTCAAACACATTTTCGCTTTTTGGATGCAGATCTTTATCGGATTCGCTGCGTGGGACAACCTGACCGGTGCTGCCCATGCGCTAAGTGCTGACTGTTCCGGCAGCAAATGGTGGAGGTACCAGCTCGCCCGACCGGTCGACCGAGGACCCGTTCCACTCTGAGGCCACCGAAGCCTTCTTCCATGCAAGCGGACCATGCCTCACCGAAGCGCTGTCATTCCGGCTGCCAATCGACAGACGCATCAACGGCCGGCACGCCTTAAAAGTAGCTGGAATGACTGGCGCCTCTTCAGTGGGAATGGAAGCACTGCAGCCGCCAACATGCTTCAAACACATTTTCGTTTTTGGATGCAGATCTTTATCGGATTCGCTGCGTGGGACAACCTGACCGGTGGGGGGTGGCTAAACTTTATTGATCACGAGAGAATCATTTGAAGGGGGGAGGGGAGAAAGGGAAGCAGGACGACGATGGGCCCTCAGGCCGCTCTAGACGGCCGGGCACATTTGTGCTTCGGCGACCCCTGTGGCCCAGCCCACTGTCCTAAGTTGTAAGTCCGGGTTGACCGGTGCTGCCCATGCGCAAGTGCTGACTGTTCCGGCACCAAATGGTGGAGGTACCAGCTCGCCCGACCGGTTGACCGAGGACCCGTTTCACTGTGAGGCCACCGAAGCCTCTTCATGCAAGTGGACCATGCCTCACCGAAGGCTGTCATTCCGGTTGCCAAATCGACGACGCATCAACGCCGGCACGCCTTAAAAGTAGCTGCAATGACTGGAGCCTCTTCAGTGTGAATGGAAGCACTGCAGAGGCCAACATTTTCAAACACATTTTCGCTTTGGATGCAGATCTTTATCGGATTCGCTGCGGGGACAACCTGACCGGTGCTGCCCATGCGCTAGTGCTGACTGTTCCGGCAGCAAAATGGTGGAGGTACAGCTCGCCCGACCGGTCGACCGAGGACCCGTTCCGCTGTGAGGCCACCGAAGCCTTCTTTCATGCAAGGAGACCATGCCTCACCGAAGCGCTGTCATTTCCGGCTGCCAAAATCGACAGAGCATCAGCGCCGGCACGCCTTAAAAGTAGGTGGAATGACTGGGCCCTTTTCAGTGTGAATGGAAGCACTGCAGCCGCCGACATGCTTCAAACACATTTTCGTTTTTGGATGCAATCTTTATCGGATCGCTGCGTGGGACAACGACGGTGTGCCCATGCGCAAGTGCTGCGTGTTCCGGCAAGCACAATGGCGTGGAGGTACCAGGCTCGCCCGACCGGTCGACCGAGGACCCGTTCAACTGCTGAGGCCACCGAAGCCTTCTTTCCATGCAAGCGGACCACTGCCTCACCGAAGCGCGTCACTTTCCGGCTGCCAAATCGAACAGACGCATCAACGCGGCCCACGCCCTTAAGTAGTGAATGACTGGCGCCTCTTTCAGGTGGAATGAACGCACTGCAGCCGCCGACATGCTTTCAAACCCATTTTCGTTTTTGGATTGGATGCAGATCTTTATCGGATTCCCCCCGCTTGCGTGGGAACAACCTGACCGGTGCTGCCCATGCGTAAGTGCTGACTGTTCCGGCAGCAAATGGGGAGGTACCAGCTCGCCCGACCGGTCGACCGAGGACCCGTTCCACTCTGAGGCACCGAAGCCTTCTTCCATGCAAGCGGACCATGCCTCACCGAAGCGCTTGTCATTTCCGGCTGCCAAATCAAATGACGCATCAACGGCGGGCACGCCTTAAAAGTACCTGGATGACTGGCGCCTCTTCAGTGGGAATGGAAGCACTGCAGCCGCCAACATGCTTCAAACACATTTTCATTTTTGGATGCAGAACCTTTGTCGGCTTCGCTGCGTGGGACAACCTGACGGGTGGGTGGGTGGCTAAACTTTATTGATTCACGAGAGAATCATGTGAGGGGGGAGGGGAGAAAGGGAAGCAGGACGACGATGGGCCCTCAGGCCGCTCTAGA
This sequence comes from Dermacentor silvarum, assembly GCF_013339745.2. Lineage (NCBI taxonomy): Eukaryota > Metazoa > Arthropoda > Arachnida > Ixodida > Ixodidae > Dermacentor > Dermacentor silvarum. Next base: position 181,637,485 of record NC_051160.1, on the reverse strand, counting down.
CGGCCGGGCACATTTGTGCTTCGGCGACCCCTGTGGCCCAGCCCACTGTCCTAAGCTGTAAGGTCCGGTTTACCGGTGCTGCCCATGCGCAAGTGCTGACTGTCCGGCACCAAATGGTGGAGTGGTACCAGCTCGCCCGACCGGTTGACCGAGGACCCGTTTCACTGTGAGGCCACCGAAGCCTTCTTTCATGCAAGTGGACCATGCCTCACCGAAGCGCTGTCATTTCCGGCTGCCAAATCGACATACGCATCAGCGCCGGCACGCCTTAAAAGTAGGTGGAAAGACTGGCGCCTTTTCAGTGTGAATGGAAGCACTGCAGCCGCCGACATGCTTTCAAACACATTTTCGTTTTTGGATGCAAATCTTTATCGGATTCGCTGCGTGGGACAACCTGACGGTTGCTGCCCATGCGCAAGTGCTGAGTGTTCCGGCAGCAAATGGTGGAGGGTACCAGCTCGCCCGACCGGTCGACCGAGGACCCGTTTCCACTCTGAGGCACCGAAGCCTTCTTCCAGCAAGCGGACCATGCCTCACCGAAGCGCTGTCATTTCCGGCTGCCAATCGACAGACGCATCAACGGCGGCACGCCTTAAAGGTAGCTGGAATGACTGGCGCCTCTTCGGTGGGAATGGAAGCACTGCAGCCGCCAACATGCTTCAAACACATTTCGTTTTTGGATGAAGATCTTTATCGGATCGCTGCGTGGGAAAACTGACCGGTGCTGCCATGCGCAAGTGCTGACTGTTTCCGGCAGCAAATGGTGGAGGTACGAGCTCGCCCGACCGGTCGACCGAAGACCCGTTTCCACTGTGAGGCCACCGAAGCCTTCTTTCATGCAAGCGGACCATGCCTCACCGAAGCGCTGTCATTTCCGGCTGCCAAATCGACTGACGCATCATCGCCGGCACGCCTTAAAAGTAGCTGCAATGACTGGAGCCTCTTCAGTGTGAATGGAAGCACTGCAGCCGCCAACATGCTTCAAACACATTTTCGCTTTTGTATGCAGATCTTTATCGGATTCGCTGCGTGGGACAACCTGACCGGTGCTGCCCATTGCGCTAGTGCTGACTGTTCCGGCAGCAATTGTGGAGGTACCAGCTCACCCGACCGGTCGACCGAGGACCCGTTCCACTGTGAGGCCACCGAAGCCATCTTTAATGCAAGCGGACCATGCCTCACCGAAGCGCTTTCACTTCCGGCTGCCAAATCGACAGACGCATCAACGCCGGCACGCCTTAAAAGTAGGTGGAATGACTGGCGCCTTTTCAGTGTGAATGGAAGCACTGCAGCCGCCCGACATGCTTCAAACACATTTTCGTTTTTGGATGCAGATCTTTATCGGATTCGCTGCGTGGGACAACCTGACCGGTGCTGCCCATGCGCAAGTGCTGACTGTTCCGGCAGCAAATGGTGGAGGTACCAGCTCGCCCGACCGGTCGACCGAGGACCCGTTCCACTCTGAGGCCACCGAAGCCTTCTTCCATGCAAGCGGACCATGCCTCACCGAAGCGCTGTCATTTCCGGCTGCCAAATCGAATGACGCATCAACGGCGGCACGCCTTAAAAGTAGCTGGAATGACTGGCGCTCTTCAGTGGGAATGGAAGCACTGCAGCCGCAACATGCTTCAAAATTTTCGTTTTTGGATGCAGATCTTTATCGGATTCGCTGCGTGGGACAACTGACCGGTGGTAAACTTTATTGATTCACGAGAGAATCATGTGAGGGGGGGAGGGGAGAAAGGGAGCAGGACGACGATGGGCCCTCAGGCCGCTCTAGACGGCCGGGCACATTGTGCTTCGGCGACCCCTGTGGCTAGCCCATGTCCTAAGCGGTAAGTGCGGTTGACCGGTGCTGCCCATGCGCAAGTGCTGACTGTTCCGGCCAAACGGTGGAGGTACCAGCTCGCCGACCGGTTGACCGAGGACCCGTTTCACTGTGAGGCCACCGAAGCCTTCTTTCATGCAAGTGGACCATGCCTCACCGAAGCGCTTCATTCCGGTGCCAAATCGACAGAGCATCAACGCCGGCACGCCTTAAAAGTAGCTGCAATGACTGGAGCCTCTCAGTGTGAATGGAAGCACTGCAGATGCCAACATGCTTCAAAACATTTTCGCTTTTGGATGCAGATCTTTATCGGATTCGCTGCGTGGGACAACCTGACGGTGCTGCCCATGCGCTAGTGCTGACTGTTCGGCAGCAAATGGTGAGGTACCAGCTCGCCCGACCGGTCGACCGAAGACCCGTTCCACTGTGAGGCCACCGAAGCTCTTTCATGCAAGCGGACCATGCCTCACCGAAGCGCTGTCATTTCCGGCTGCCAATCGACTGACGCATCATCGCCGGCACGCCTTAAAAGTAGCTGCAATGACTGGAGCCTCTTCAGTGATGAATGGAAGCACTGCAGCCGCCAACATGCTTCAAACACATTTCGCTTTTGTATGCAGATCTTTATCGGATTCGCTGCGTGGGACAACCATGACGGTGCTGCCCATGCGCTAGTGCTGACTGTTCCGGCAGCAAATTGTGGAGGTACCGCAGCACCCGACCGGTCGACGAGGACCGTTCCACTGTGAGGCACCGAAAGCCATCTTTCAGCAAGCGGACCATGCCTCACCGAAGCGCGGTCACTCCGGGCTGCCAAATCGACAGACGCATCAACGCCGGCACGCATTAAAAGTAGGTGGAATGACGGGCGCCTTTCAGTGTGAATGGAAGCGCTGCAGCCG